>NW_006921614.1:5967890-5972232 GCF_000298275.1 Orycteropus afer afer | reverse complement strand
CATGAGACAAAGTATATGTGAACTGCTGTATGAAAAGTGAATTTACTCTGTAAATCTTCACCCAAATCCTAAAAAAAAAAAAAAAAAAAAGAATACTGAAAATACCATGAACTGCCAGAAGAACAAACAAATGTATCTTGGAAGAAGTGAAGCCAGATGCTCCTGAGAATTGAGAATGGCCAGAATTTGTCTCTCATATTTTGGGCATGTTATTTGGAAGGATCAGTTCCTAGAGAAGGATATCATGCTTGGTAAAGTAGGAGGGTTAGCAAAAAAGGGGAAGACCCTCAACGAGATGGATTGACATAATGACAACAATGGGCTCAAGTATAGCAATGATTGTGAGGATGGTGCAGCACTGGGAAGTGTCTCTATTGTACATAGGGTCCCCATGAGTCACAACTGACTCAACAACGCCTAACAACAACTACTTCTGGAGGTAAAAATTATACTTTGAGAATCCTATCTTTTGCATGCCTCACAAGATTTTGTTTAGAGAATTCAATTTAGAATAACATGGTTTTTTTTGAGGCATTGTTATACCAATAAAAAAAAAAGAAAAAAATTACTATCTTTTCTATTGCACTTTTCAAGTAGACTTAGTTTCATCAAAATTTCTGTAAGATAGGCTGGGAACTGCCAATTTTCCCTGCCAATAGTGAAGGATTTGTTCCGTTTCTCAAACAAATCCATTGCTATAGAGTTGATTCCAACTAAACAACACTACAGGGCAGAGTCAAACTGCTTCAGAGGCTGTAATCTTTATGGAAGCAGACTGCCAAATTTTTCTTCTGTGGAGTGGCTGGCAGTTCAAACTGCTAACCTGTCAGTTAGCAACCAAGCACTTAACCACTGCACCACCAGGTCTCCTCTGTTTCTCAAATTCTCAGTCAGAAGACTATATTTCTTGTAGCAACCCTCACCCATATGCACAAAATCTAGGTAACAGAAGTCTTAACGCCAGAGTGCTGTACCAAAAGGTCTGCAAGAGAGTAGAACAACATGTTTACAAGCAGAATCAAAATTCTCATTAAGCTTTGCTTGGCACTATCATAGGAGCTCTGGTGGAGTAGTACCTAAGGCATTTGACTGTTAACCAGAAGGCTGATGGCAGTTCAAACCCTCCAGACACTCTTCAGAAGGAAGACTGGGCAATCTACTTTCAGAGAGCTACTGTCTCAGAAACCCAAGAGGGGTCACTATGAGTCAGAACTGAGTCACTGGCTGTGAGGTTTTTTTTTTTTTTTTGGTTTTTGGCAATATTATACAATACAAACACTCAACAAATTTTCCAGGGGAAAGAAAAGACACAATGAAAACTCATTTTCTCAGACTGATCAGTGCAATTAAATTAAATTAGTTCTAGTATATTCAGTTTAAAGCATAAACCCCAAACAAGTGTCCTGGTAGGAGGAAGATCCAGACTCATTTACCAAAGATGTTAAGAATTAGGTTGAAACTTTGGTTTCCCAGTTCAAATAAAATTCCTAGAAGTGAGTTGATCCTCTGAGAATCCTATTTACTGATAATTTTAGTTCTTACAAGTCTACTATTCCCCCCCACACACACCACCACCCACTGATCATCTTTCAGAGATTATCAAAGGCAGTCTTATCTATACCTGGAGATAACAATTGCTGGCATTCAAAAAAGAAAGCATTGAGAGTTCTCAGACAGAAAAACACACAGCAAGACTTAATAAAAAGATTGAGCCACAACAAAACATGGGGGCAAAATCCAAGAGTTCTTAACTTATGGGGTCTCTGGGGTCTGTGGAGATGGTGGAGCACAAGGAGAGCATTCTCCGTCACCTGTTCCAGTCCTCAAATTCCAGGGAAACCTAGTCAAACATGACTGCCTGTCCAGTTGCACACAGAAATCGAATCACTGGACACCAGTCTTTGAAAAAAAGGAAGAAGCTTTTATTACCAAGGTCAAGGTGAGGAGTCAGGAGGATAGGTCACCAGATCTAAGTCCCACAGGCAAGTGTGAGTTTTAGCTTTATGGAGTTTGAAAAGTGGAAGCTATCTAGGAAATCTACCGCCTATTGATTTCAGAGTGTCCCTGCTGCAAGTATATCTATGATGCCATCCATGTACAGAAAACAGTGGCCTTAGTATGATTAGTGGGGTACTTTTCACAGGGGAAATATCATGAGATCATTCTGACCACACTCTGAACTTCCCTGCACCTCAGCCACAGATCAGAAATGGTTTCAACCAGTCCATCTGGGCTCCTGGACAAATAAGGAAATGGGTTACCACAAATGTGGGCTACACACCTGTTTTCGAGAAGAGTGGAGGCAGGGGTCTTGCTGAGGAAAGATGACTTTGAATCTCATCTTCATCACCATTTGTGCTAGGGGAAAAGACCCCACATTCAAACATGTTCTAAGCTATTGTTGTTAGGTGTCCTGGAGTCAGCTCCAACTCAACAGCAACCCCTTGTACAACAGAAGGAAACACTGCCCAGTCTGGCACCATCCTCAAAATATTTGCTATACTTGAGGTCATTGTTGCAGCCACTGTGTCAATCCATGTCATTGAGGGTCTTCCCCTTTTTTGGCTGACCCTGTATTTTACCGAGAATGATATCCTTTGCCAGGGACCCATCCCTTCAGACAAATGACCAAAATACATGACACAAGTCTGGCCATTCTCACTTCTAAGGAGCATTCCAGCTGTATTTCTTTGCCCAGAGCCTTTCTATGGCTACTTCCTTTTTCTCAGGATAAATTCCAAACTTAAAAACTGACAAGGTCTTAAACAATCCACACCTTACGTAACTCTCTTTTCACTTTCTCCAACACAATACTCCAGTCCCCTAGCCCTACCCTGCTGGCCATCAGCATTCTGTTCCAGTCACAATGACTTACTTCTCCTGTGCCCTCTGCCAGGAGCATGCTCCTTTCCCCTCTGCTCCTGCTGAATGAAGCTATTTCTTATTCACCTTCCAGATCTCAGCCGGAATTGCTTAGATACCCTCCAAGGAGCATGCCTTGTCATTGAACTTCTCATGCTATTTGGTGATACTCTGTTTCCTTGGATGTACCCCCACTGGATTGCTTGAGGATAAGAACTCTGACCAGAGTTCCTAAAACTACAGATGCTGCTGACCCTTCTGTTTACTACAATCCATCCTTTCCATATCTTTCTTTGGCTGGCTGCTAGAGAATGTGTCATTATAGTTCTGTAGTTCTTCTGGTAAATATCTAACCAGAGTGTCCAGGATTCCTAGAAACTGCCTGGGCTTCTTGGCTGAGTCATTGCCTTCAGGGCAGAGCTGCCACCCTCACAACCTACCACTGTCATACTACTGTCACTTTCAGTCTGAGGCTCATGGATTGTTCTGCCAACACTCACATTTAGGTCAGCTTTCTAACTATCTCAAACCACTGTTATGAATTGATTTGTATTTCCCATACATTGATGTTGAAGTCTTGACCCCTGTTGTTGTTGTTAGGTACCCCCATGCACCCCATGCATGAAACACTGCCCAGACCTGTGCCAGCTCCACGATCCTTGTTATACCTAAGCCCGTAGTTGTAGCCACTGTGTCAATCCATCTTGTTGAGGGCCTTCCACTCTTTCCTTGACCCTCCATTTTACCATGCATGATATCCTCCTCCAGGCAATAATTCCTTCTTACAACATCACCAACATGAGAAAAAGTCTGGCCATTCTCACTTCCAAGGAGCATTCCTGCTGCACTTCTTCTAGGATAGACTTGTTAGTCCTTTCAGCAGTGCATGGTACTTTCAGCATTTTTCACCAATATCACAATTCAAAAACATTGACTCTTCTTTGGTCTTCCTTATTCATTGTCCAGCTCTTATATGCACATGAGGCGATTGAAAATACCATGACTTGGGTCAGACTCACCTTAATCTTTCAAGGAGACATCTTTGCTCTTCAGCACTTGAAAGAGGTCTTTTGCAGCCGATTTGCCTGGTGCTATATGTCATCTGTTATCTTGACTGCTGTTTCCATTGATGTTGATTGTAGAACCAAGTAATATGAGGTCTTTTACAACTTCAATATTTTCTCCATTTGTCGTGTTGTTGCTTATAAGTCCAGTTGTGAGGATTTTTGTTTTCTTTATATTGAGCTGTTTAATATGACTGTTATTCAAATTTATGCCCCAACCACCAAAGCCACAGATGAGGAAACTGAAGAATTTTATCAGCTTCTACGGTCTGAAATTGACCAAACATGCAATCAGGATGTGTTATAATTATCACTGGTGACTGGAATGCAAAAGTTGGAAACAAAGAAGAATCACCGGTAGTTGGAAAATTTGGACTTGGTGACAGAAATAATGCTGGAACTCGTATGGTAGAATT
>NW_006921614.1:5955877-5965683 GCF_000298275.1 Orycteropus afer afer | reverse complement strand
CATTCCCTGGAGAAGGATGTCATGCTTGGTAGGGTGGAGGGTCGACGAAAGAGGGGGAGGCCTTCAACGAGATGGATTGACACGGTGGCTGTGATGATGGGCTCAAGTATAGCAGGGATTGTGGGGCTGGAGCGGGAATTGGGCAGTGTTTCATTCTGCTGTGCATGGGGTCGCTATCAGTTGGAAATGACTCGATGGCACTTAACAACAACAACAACAACAATTGAGCTGTAATGCATACTGTAGATTGTATTCTTCAATCTTCATCGGTGAGTGCTTCAAGTCATCCTCACTTTCAACAAGTAAGGTTGTGTTGTCAGCGTATCACAGGTTGTTAATGATTCTTCCTCCAATCCTGATGCCACACTCTACTTCATATAGTCCAGCTTCTTGGATTATTTGCTCAGTGTAGAGATTGAATAAGTATGGTGAAAGGGTACATCCCTGACACATTCCCTTCTTGATTTTAAACAATGCAGTGTTCTAATTAAGTGTTCTGGAATTCCCATTCTTCTCAATGTTATCCATAATGTGTTATGATCCACACAACTGAGTGCTTTTGCATAATTAATAAAACACAAGTAAACATCTTTCTGGTATTCTTTACTTTCAGCCAAGATCCATCTGACATCAGCAATGATATCCCTCATTCCATGTTTTCTTCTGAATCCAGCTTGCATTTCTGGAAGTTCTCTATCAATATACTGCTGCAATCAATTTTGAATTATCTTCAGTAAGATTTTACTTGGGTGAGATATTAATGATATTGCTCAATAATTTCCACATTCTGTGGGATCACCTTTCTTTGCAATGGGTACAAATATTCCAGTCAGTTGGCCAGGTAGCTGTCTTCCAAATCTCCTGG
Organism: Orycteropus afer afer; assembly: GCF_000298275.1. Taxonomy (NCBI): domain Eukaryota; kingdom Metazoa; phylum Chordata; class Mammalia; order Tubulidentata; family Orycteropodidae; genus Orycteropus; species Orycteropus afer. Next base: position 5,964,818 of record NW_006921614.1, on the reverse strand, counting down.
CATAGCCCAATGAGTGCCTCTATTATGGCATCTGCTTGTTGAAATATCTCAGTGGGTATTCTGTCAATTCCTGGAGCCTTGTTTTTCACCACTTCCTTCAGTGCACCTTTGACTTCTTTCTTCAATACCCCTAGTATCTGTGAATATTATCTTTGGAAATAAGGTCTTTGAAGAAGTCATCAGTTAACATCAAGTCATACTGGAGTAAAGTGTGTCCTAATCCACTCTGAGTGATGTCTTATAAAAGCGGAGAAAAACACAGAGACAGAGGGAGTATGGTCAAGTGATGACAGAGTTATGCTGGAGTTGCAAGCCAAGGAATATCTGGAACTACTAGAAGCTGTGAGACACAAAAAAGGAACCACCTCTAAAGACTTCAGAGAGAACATTACTCTGCTGACACCCTGAATTTAGACCCCTAAATTCCATAACTAGGAGACAATACATTTCTACTCTTGTAAGTAACCCACTTTGTGTTGTTAGTTGCCATTGAGTCAATTCCACTTCATAGAGACCTCATGAGGGTACAACAGAATGAAATGCAGCCAATGCTGCTCCATCCTCACAGTCTTTGCTATGCTTGAGCCCATCATTGCAGTCATTGTATTAATCTATCTCATTGAGGGTCTTCCCCTTTTTCACTGATCCTCTACTTTACCAAGCATGGTAGCCTTCTCCAGGAACTTGTCCTTCCTGATAATATGACCAAAGTAGGTGAGACACAATCTGGCCATTCTCGCTTCTCAGGAGCATTCCAGCTGTATTTCTTCCAAGATAGATTGGTTTACTATTCTGGCAGACCATGGTATTTTCAGTATCATTTGCCAACACCACAATTCAAATGTATCAATTCTTTTGGAGTGTTTTTTGTTTATATTCCAGCTTTCACTTGCACATGAGGCCATTAAAAAGACAATGGCTTGGGTCAGATGCAGCTTAGTCTTCAATTGACATATTTGGTCTTTAACCTTTTAAATAAATCTTTTGTAACAGATTTGCCTACTGCAATTTGTCCTTTTATTTCTTGACCACTACTTGCATGTTGTTGTTGTTGTTATTTGCCATCGAGTCTGCCCCGACTCATAGCGACCCCTCCTTGGGTTTCCGAGGCAGTATCACTACGGAAGTAGGAATGCCCAACCTTCCTTCTGAGGAGTGGCTGGTGGGTTTGAACCGCCAGCCTTCTGGTTAGCAGTCAAGTGATAGGCATTGATTTTAGAACCAAGTAAAATGAAGTCTTTGACAACTTCAATCTTTTCTCCATTTATCATGTTGCTGTTTATTGGTCCAGTTGTGAGGATTTTTGTTTTCTTTATTTTGAGATGTAATCCATCCCGAAGACTATAGGCTCTGATCTTCATCAGGTCTTCTTCGCTTTCAGCAAACAAGGTTGTGTCATGTGCATATCATCACAGGTTGTTAACGAAATCCTGATGTCATGTTCTTCTTGTATACTCCAGCTTCTTGGATTATTTGCTCTGCATACAGATTGAGTAAATTTGGTGAAAGGGTACAACTCTGAGGCACATTTTTCCTGATTTAACCATGCAATATCTCCTTGTTCTGTTTGAATGACAGCCTCTTGATCTGTGTACAGGTTCTTCATTAGCACAAATAATTGTTCTGGAATTCCCATCCTTCTCAATCTTATTCATGATTTGTTATAATCCATGCAGTCAAATGCCTTTTCATAGTCAATAAAACACAGGTAAGCATCTTTCTGGTATTCTTCACTCTTGGACAAGATTCATTTGACATCAACAATGATATCCCTCATTCCACATCCTTTTCTGATCAGCTTGAATTTCTGGCAGTTCCTTGTCAACATACTGCTTCAATCACTTTTAAATGATTTTCAGCAAAATTGTTCTTGCATGTGATATTAATGATATTGTTTGATAATTTCCACATCTGTTTGATCACCGTTCTTTGAAATGAGCACATAGCTCTGCTGAGACTTCAGTTTCTCTGAAGTCTTTATAAGTGGCTCCTTTCTTGTGTCTCTCTTCTAATTGGTTGGCTAGGTAGCTGTCTTCCAAATTTCCTGGCATAAACAAGCGAGGGCTTCCAGCATTACATCCATTTATTGAAATACCTCAATGGTTATTCTTTCAATTCCTGGAGTCTTGTTTTTTGCCAATTCCTTCAGTACTTTGTTATAGCAACCACCAACCCAATGGCATTAAAAAAAAAAATGCAATGGCTTTCTTTGTGCTTAGCAAGTAGGGTCAAAAAAAGCACCTGAGGGCCCCAAGCCCCAGAGAATTTCCTCTTCACAGTCTTATACCTTAGAAATGAGCTCTGGTGGCATAGTGGATAAGGCAGTTGGCTGCTAACCAGAAGGTCAGTGGTTCAAGCCCATGAGCTGCTCCACGAAAGGAAGACTGGGCAATCTACTTCTATAAAGATTTACTGACTCAGAAACCCAATGGAGTTCACTATCAATTGGAAATGACTCGATGGCAGTGAATTTGTTTTGTTTTTTGTTTTTTTATGCCTTAGAAGTCAGAACAAAGGTTTCTGACCATATGATGAATCTTGAGCTGTATCAGAAGATGTGATCTCTGCAGATGTAGTCTAGGTACATGGAGTCTGAGGCCCTCCAGAGATGGTGTCTTATGTTGAACTTCCCTCACCTGGCAGAAAGGTGGCACAATGTAGGCATTTACAGAATATATTAGGTGTGGTACAGCTGGGAAAACAAAAATCAAGTTAAGTATTTTTAAAAGAAGGAATGAATGCAAGAGATGGTTTACACAAGTGGAAAAACAAGAAGCCAAACAGGGGAAGGCAAGTCAACTCACCAATTAACAGTACAAAGGAGAAGTTGGTGTCAACACAGGGTAGGAGTTTGTGTTATGTGGCCGAGCTGAATCTTGTGGGCCTCTCTGGGGAACTTCAGATTCAGCTATTGCCAGAAATGCTGTCTGAGGTCAAGAAAAAGGAGAAGAAATATTCTAGCTTGTCCTTTCTACCCCTTCTACTCTCACTCCATGACTCTCTTTTCTAAATACAGCTAAAAGCAGTTGACAAATGTGCGTAGGAAACACAGCCTTTAACTAGCCTAGCCCCAACCCCAGAACTAGGAGGCTGCTGACCACCTACAGGTATTTTCCCTCTAAATATGTCAGGTGTCCCCAAGACCAGCCTCAGATTTCACAATTTCCTAGGAAGACTCACCAGACACAACATATAGGTGTACTGATGTTTATGATACATTACAGTGAAAAGACACAAAGCAAAATCAGCAAAGGGAAGAGGTACATGGGGTGAATCTGGGGAAAATGATGTGAGGTTCTCTTCTCACGGAGTCACACAGGAAGCACTTAATTCCTCCAGCAATGAGTTGTGACAACATAAGTGAAATGTAATCTACCAGGGAAACTTTTAGAGACTTAGTGCCCAGATTTTTTGTTGGAGGTTGTTCACATAGGCACCCTGGTATGTACCTCTGCCTAGTATGCATGTGTCAACATAAACCACATTGATTGCACAAACGATTTGGTCACTGTGAACCACCCTTATCAGTTCTAGGGATGGTGGGAATCTCCTCCAAATCTAAGTTCCTAAACATTGATCCAGGGCCAGCCATGGAAGTAGGCATGTCTGAGGAGAGCAGTCTCAGTCCTGCTGTGTGAACCCTTTTCTAAACTCCTAATACAATGCATAGTGCATTGCAGGGCAAAGTGTTCTAGGAGTGGCACAAGGAATAGTGAACTTTTCATTGCAGTTATGGTCAATGCCTCCCCTTCTTCCCAGACATTGCTACCGAGACTTCAACAATGGCCTAGAGCAAAAGACAAACCAAGTGGGAAGGTTACTGGGGCAATTCAGTTCTGCCATTCATGTTTCCTGGCCTTACCAGCTCAGAATGAGACTTCAGAGGAGATATGCATTCCCTCTTAGTGCATAAGCCCTGCCAGGACTTGTCACTTCTCTGCGACAGACCATGATTGTAATGTTGACTGAAACTTGCAGACATCTGCAATTTACACCCATTGCCTACCCACAGGGAGCTCTGGTTAGCATAGTGCCTAAGGCACTTAACTGCTAACCAGGAGGCTGGCCTTTCAAACCCACCAGCCACTCCTCAGAAGGAATATGGGGCAATCTATTTCCGTAGTGATACTGCCTCGGAAACCCAAGGAGGGGTCGCTATGAGTCAGTTATATAACTGATGGCACATAACACACACACACACACACACACATACCTACCCACAGGGCATGGAAAGAGTGCCTAAAAACATCACTGTGGAACAGTGACTCCTGTCAGAAACAAGCAGCAACCTTTGGAAGTGGTGGGAGGAGGGACTGCAAGTTCCTTCACCTTCATCCTTCCAATGTCAAGTGTCACTTCTATGATATTGACACCCTTTTTTCCAGATACACCATCATTTTTCTCCTTCTTGGCAATACTCAGGAAGCAGATTGTATTTGCTCAGGTGATGACTTTTCCAGCAAAATCTATTTGACTTACATGCAGAGCTTCACAAACAAACAAACAAAAAACCAGTCATGTCTGGACACTACTGGCTTTTTCCAACTGAACAAGACCTGCATTTTTTCAGTTATAGATGTAGTTCCAGAGGTAAGTGGGTGGATATAAATAACAACTGGCTTCATACAAAGATGCCAAATCTTCTGACATGAATGATAAAAGACTATCCATTTGGGGAGACTTTCTCCTCAAGTGTCCTTGATCCCACAGGAGTTGGGGATAAACTTTCCACTCCAGAAGGGGGTAGGGAGGAGGAGAGGGTGGGAGAGCTGTTGGACAGGAAGTTTATAATAATATTCCGGCCAAAGTAGTGAGCAGTTGGTGAGGGTGAGTGGCTTTCTATATCCATCCAAATCTTTACAGAGGCCTCAGGGGAGTTTTCACAAAGTCTGACAATGACAATTAAAGCCTGGGAAGAAATTTACTAAAGTGCCATAGCAGCTGCCACCACAGTAGGGCTTGGGGTCTATGACAAGACTGTTCCTAAGGCAGCATCTTTTTCTTCTTTTCGCGGTGATGTAAATTCAGGCCTGTGACAGCTCCAGATGGCAGAATTTGTCTCCTTGCTCCAGCTTCCCCAGGAATGGCCTCTTGCTTTCAGTCAGCTCTCACCCTGAATTTACCTTTCTGTGGAACAGCAGGCCCTAACTGGGCTGCATCTCCTTGTGATAGGATGATTGTGAGGATTAACAGAGGGAAGCTGTTATTTTCCTTAGGAGTGAAAGATGTAACTAATGCACTCGCTTACTTACAATGAATATCTCTGTCTTTAATCTGGATTTTTTCATTATTGGTAGTCAAATGATTGTATTTATAGAACATTCTTTTCCAGCTCTGGCATATGTAATGTCAGGCTTAGAACGAACAACTTATCTGTCCTGGATGACTGACGACTGTAGTTAGAAGTATTTGTGCCTATATGAGTATCTGTGTGTGTGAGATTTGTGAGTATGTGTGAGTGTGTATGTTTGCACACATCTATCTGAATGAATGTGTGTGGGAGTGTGTGTGCAGGGGACAGGGAAGGACTGAGGAAATACTGAAGGTGCTTTAGCCATGCTGACTCCCTGGAAGGGAGGTTCAACTTCAGATAACACATTTTCTTCCTAACTCCTCCAGGGTCCTGGTTAGACTTTAAAGTTTGAAGAGCTTCTGAGACCTTTTTAAACTTTAATAGACATTACTAAACATGACAAAGGTGAACTAGAATGGGCTTTCCTACTGATAAAGACTTTTTAAAGATAAAAGGAAGACCTCCACTTGCGATGTGTTAAGTGTTGATTAATTAAAGACATCTTGAGTGAGAGACATGTCCTTAAGAGGTCATAGCTAGATCACCTACCCAGATGCATGGTTAGTGCTGCTGGACCCTCACTGATCCCATCTTTACAGTGGTGTGCTCAGCATCTGTTGGCCTTGGACACTGCAGCAAAGCAAAGACCCCACATGTATCTATCTCATTTTCCCTGCTTCTAGGAGAAAAGGTATTCAAAGATAACAAATAATTAAGAAAAAAATTGTAGCAATTAAAATGGTTACATATCAAAGTATAGGAACAAAATGATCAACATAAGTGAAATCTAAAAGTAATTCTACAAGTTTATTATAAAGGTATTAATTAGAAGAGTACACACAAGCAATACCAGGTAATGGTGTAAAACAATGCTTACTTCATTAAAACTGCCAAAATGTGTAGTAATCTTGAGACAGTGACTAAGCCACTCCATTTCCATATATGATCATGGGCTGACCTGACAGCTATGAGTAGCAGTATCCACTTCTCCTGATAACTGACTGACCAGTAGCCAGTTCAGGCCAGTTTGTGTGACTTGGAGTTATTTTTAGCCCATCAAGCTCTCATGTATATTAATCTCTCTACCTCTGGATGGAGTTTGGCCACCATTTTCTGATCGTGTATGTATGTTTGATATAATCAATAGTAACTTCACAAGCATAGTATGTTTAAGAATGTAATGATGTTATTGTATGATTTCCCATTTGTAAACTCTATAAAACCACCTTCCTTTGACCTCATCCCAGAGCATTCTTGGTAGGTACTAGCCTAAGCTGTCTCCTTTTCTTGGCCAACAAAATAAAACTGTCTTTCTCACATCCCTACTTGGTCCCTGTCTCTTTGGCTTTGGGTGGAGTCACACAGCAGAATCTGGATTTCTAGGCAACATTTTTCTGGTGATCCAGACAGGAGCCATCTCTCAGTAGTAGAAGCTGACTGGATGGAGGATCATACTGAGAGACTAGTGTGTAACAGCAGGATTTCTCTGGGGACCACCAGCAGATCCTCAAGCCTGGTACTGCCTTGAACCTACTGGTGACTCTCTCAGGGGAGGAAAAACACTACTGTCAGTTTCTTCTAGAAGGAGAACACCCATCCTAGGTAGGTTACAGCCTTAAGTGTCTTTAAGATTGTCCATTTTAATGGTGTGATTTTTGTTCTCTTGGCAATTGCTTGGAGGCTGCCCAGGGATTTTTCCTGGACTGGCTGGTATCTGAGTCAGTATTAGCAAACTTAGGGGTTTAAGACACCTGTTATTTGCTTCTCTGGTTGGTACCTTGGGTAATTTTATCAGTACTTCTGAGCATATGCTTTCAAATTGTATTCTGGAAAATTGGTCTTGTTTTGGCTCTCATCCTGTGGAAAAAAAAAAAAACCTAAAATGTGTAAAAGCTATTGTGTAATTTTTCTTGGCCTCAGAATCCTCTGGGAAATAGTGGACAATCTGCTTCCATAGAAATACCACCTGGGAAACCCAAGGAGGAATCGTTATGAGTCCAAATCACTCTATGGCAGTGAGTTTTTTTTTTTTTTTTTTTTTGTTACCCCCAGACTGGCTTACTGAATTATAATAATACATTGCAACTTAATTTGTTTTGTACAGGGAAAGGGAAATACGATGAGAAGATATATGTAGACATTTTTTATGACTTTGTGACAAAATAAGAATATGCAGAAAGAAGATAAGCTTTTCCTCTAAAAGGTTAAGAAGAGTAAGTTGAAAAATTTTAAGAGGTGACAAAGAGAGTTGTTTCATCTTACAATAGAGTGTCTGGTTATGCCAGAATATGGAAAACAGAGAAACCAAAAAGGTATATTGTAAATTGTAGGAGTTCAGAGGGAAGGTAAACAGAAGGCTAAAAGTAGGCTACAGAGAATAAAAGGAAGTGTGTGTGTATTTGAGTCTAGTAGTGAATATGTTCATATTTCTTCAAGGATCATGATATCAGAAGTATATAAAAAAACAAGGAATACTGAGAAAATTTGTAAAAGATTTTTGTTTGACAATGGAAATTCTTGTTTATTTGCAACTGAAGATTTAATATGTTAATTTATAATCTTTTTTATAAAAAAACTTTAATGTGCAATCTTAATCAAAAACTCTGAACAATAAGGTAGAGGAATAGGCAGACGAGCTACACAGACCCTTTTCAACAAAGAAAAGAAAAAAACAATTGACAGAAATACAGAAGGTAATCCTGGAGCCCTGAGCTTTGAAAGGAAGTATACAGAAATGGATTAGGCACCAACTAGAGGAAAAACCTGAATGAAAACAGGATCTAAGAATAGGCTCTGTTTGCCAAGAAGAGCAGGGACATACTGGAGGCTGACAATGGGAAAGGAGACAGGTGGTGAGTGTATAAGTGCTACCAACTAGCAAATAAAGGAGCACAGCACAGTACCCTGCTTATGCAGATAGCATACAAACAAAACAAAGGAAATGAAAATTGTGTGCAAGTCACTCCAACATAAAATCACCAATTAAATAGAAAAACACAGAAAAATCATAATGCCTCAGAGAAAACGGAGCAGCATAATCCACACAAAGAAACAAGATAAAGCAGGAGAAACAAGGGAACAGGATACAGATCCAAAACACATCCCTGAAGAAGACACAGCATTGAAACTCCCTGATAAGGAATTCAAAAGAATTATATTTAGGTATCTTCAATGAATTGAGAGACAGATCAAGGAAAACACTGACAAAATTGAGGAAAACACAGAGAAGACCCCAGAACAATTTTGAAAGACAATACAAGAACAAAATGACAAAATAAATGAAATATGAGAAATGATACAAAATCTACACATAGAAATCCAGAAGTTTAATACTAAATTTTCAGAAATAGATAAGACATTGAATGGGCAAAAGAATAGAATTGAATCAATGAAAGACAGAATTAGTGAGATTGAAGACAAATACCTCAATACTTCTTTGGAAATGGATCAATCAGAAAACAAAATGAAGAAAGCCTAAGGTTCATGTGGGATACCATCAAAAGGAATAACCTACATGTAATCAGAATTCCAGAACAGGAAGAGACAAATAAAACCACAGAAATAATTGTCAAAGATTTGTTGGAAGAGAATTTTCCTGGTATGATGAAAGATGAGAATACATCCATTCAGGAAGTCCAATGAACCCCA
>NW_006921614.1:5951667-5952978 GCF_000298275.1 Orycteropus afer afer | reverse complement strand
CATCAAAAGAAGATGGAAGGAATACACAGAGTCGTTGTACCAAAAAGACCTGGTCTATCTTCATCCATTTCAGTAGGTGGCATATGATCTAGAACCAATGGTATTGAAGGAGGAAGTTGGAGCTGCAATGGAGGAATTAGCAAAGAACAAGGCTCCAGGAATTGACGGAATACCCATTGAGATATTTCAACAAATGGATGCCTCACTGGAGGCACTCACTAGGTTATGCCAAGAGATTTGGAAGACAGCTACCTGGCCAACTGACTGGAAGAGATCCATATTTGTACCCATTCCAAAGGAAGGTGATCCCACAGAATATGGAAATTATTAAACAATATCATTAATATTGCATGCAAGTAAGATCTTACTGAAGATAACTCAAAAATGGTTGCAGCAGTATATTGACAGAGACCTTCCAGAGGTACAAGCTGGATTCAGAAGAGGACGTGGAACAAGGGATATCATAGCTGTTGTCAGATGGATCTTGGCTCAAGGTAAAGAATACCAGAAAGATGTTTACTTGTGTTTTATTGACTTGCAAAGGCATTTGATTGTGTGGATCATGACAAGTTATGGATAACATTGAGAAGAATGGGAATTCCCGAGCACTTGATTGTACTCATGAGGAACCTGTACATTGATCAGGAGGCTGTCATTCGAATGGAACAGGGGGACACTACATGGTTTAAAATCAAGAAATAAGTGTGTTAGAGTTATATCCCTTCCCTATACTTATTCAATCTGTATGCTGAGCAAATAATCCAAGAAACTGGACTATATAAAGAAAAATGTGCCATCAGCATTGGAGGAAGAATCATTAACAACCTGCAATATGCAGGCAATACAACTTTGCTTGCTGAAAGTGAGGATGACTTGAGACACTTACTGATGAAGATTGAAAAATATAGTCTGCAGTATGGATTACATCTCGATATAAAGAAAACAAAAATCTTCAAAACTGGACCAATAGGTCCAGTTTATTTCTCACGATAAATGGAGAAAAGATTGAGGTTGTCAAAGAATTCACATTGCTTGGTTCTACAATTGACACCAATGGAAGCAGCAGTCAAGATATTATATGATGCAGCAGTCAAGATATTATATGATGTGTAGCACTGGGCAGGTTGTCTGTAAAGGAACTCTTTCAAGTGCTGAGGAGAAGGGATGTCTCCTTGAAGACTAAGGTGTACCTGGCACAAGCCATGACACTTTCAATCACCTCATATGCATGTGAGAGCTGGACAATGAATAAGGAAGACCGAAGAAGAGTTGATGCTTTTGAGTTGTGGTGCTGGCGAAGAATGCTGAAAG
>NW_006921614.1:5947951-5951567 GCF_000298275.1 Orycteropus afer afer | reverse complement strand
ATCCATTCAGGAAGTCCAATGAACCCCAAACAGGATAGACCCCAAAAGAAAATCACCAAAACATATCATCATCAAACTCACCAAAACCAAAGACAAAGAAAGAATCCTGAAAGCAATACAGGAAAAACATAAAGTTAACTACAAGGGGCAACCAATAAGACTAAGCTTGAATTTCTCAGCAGAAACCATGCAGGAGAGAAGACAGTGGGATGGTATATATAAAACCCTGAAAGAGAAAAATTTCCTACCAAGAATTATGTTCCCCAAAAAATTGTCCTTCAAATATGGTGGTGAAATTAGGACATTTCCAGATAAGCAGAAAGTAAGGGAATTTGTTAAAACCAGACCAATCTTACAAGAGATGCTAAAGGGAATCCTTTGGACAGAGAAGGAACAACAGCAAACGACAATGACCATTAACACACACAGTGACATAACCCAGAAACCAATCCAGCTAAGTAAATAAGCCTACAATATTGTAAACAGGGAACCAGAGACATCAATTGACAAATGAAGACAACTACAAACCAAAAATAGGGGGAAAACTGTGTAGTAAGAGAACTTCTAAATTATAGGAAAGTCAAGACAACTACAAGATAGAATGGACTGTTCTAAACTTGGGAAGAAAACTATAAATTACAGGGTAACCACAAAGAAAATTATAAACCTCCACATCAAGATTAAAAAAAAAAAGAAAAGGAGCAGCACAATTATTTAGCATATACTAAAACAATAGCAACAAAGGAAGTGATAACACGATTCATAAACAAAATGAGCTCAGCACAGAAAATTATATGGAACAAAGAAATCGACACCATGAAAAAGCACACAACACAAATGACAGCAACAAATTCATACTTGTCACTAATTACATATCTGGCAAGGGACTTATCTCTAAGATTTATAGAAAACTCCATTGCCTCAACAGCAAAGTAATTAACAATCCAATTAAAAATGGGCAGAAGACATGAATAGATACGTCACCAAGGAGGATATTCAGGTGGCCAGCTAATACATGAAGAGATGCTCACAATCATTGGACGTCAGAGAGATGCAAATCAAAACAATGAGATACTGTCTCACCTCAGCGCTGATGACAAAGTCCAATGAGACAGAAAATAACAAATACTGATGGTAATGTGGAGAGATTGGGACTTTTATACACCACTGGTGGGACTGTGAGTGATACAACCACTGTGGAAAGCAGTATGGTGATTCCTTAGAAAGCTGGAATTGGAGATACCATTTGACCCAGCAATCCCTATTACTAGGTATATATCCTAGAGAGGTGAGAGCCAGGACAGGATCAGATACATACACACCCATGTTCATCACAGCACTATTTATAATAGCAAAAAGATGGAAACAACCTATGTGCCCATCAATGGAAGAGTGAATGACCAAACTGTGGTACATACACATAATGGCATGGTATGCAGCACTAAAGTATAATGTAGAGTCTGCAAAACACCACATAACATGAACTTGGAGGACATTATGCTGAGTGAAATAAGTCAATAACAGGACAAATATACTATTAGTTCATTGCTGTGGAGGCTCAAGGAAAAGTTTATACATGGAAGGAAACTTTCTTTGTTGGTTTCAAGGGGTAGGAGGAGAGTGGGGGGAACACTGCAAAAAAAAATTGAGTTAGGTCACTTTAGTTTTGTGTATTTCACTGTACATAAATTATATTTTAATAAAATGCATTTTTTAAAAAGAGTCTGAATAAAATCCCTTCATCTGAGACTTTGACAAACTAATAAATTTAGAACCTATTTTTCTGTTAAATTGAGTAAATCTTACACAAAAAAAAATGCTGTATATATTTTAGGAGATTAAATTTTCCCATTATGTTATGTGATGTTTTATAAGCTTAGGTCTTAAGCTGGGTACAATTTTTCTGTTTCACTTGGTTCTGAAAGATTATTGTGCTAAAAGCTTCTGTTTTTGTATCAAGTCAAAGGGCATCTTCATACAATAGTAAAAAAAAAAAACAAACAAACAAAAAAAACTTTTTCCTTCCAAGAGAAACTGCTCTTGCCTTGAAATTTGGGTTTTTAACAGTAACTCTATGAAACTTTAATGTAAATCAATCTACTTACAAATATAGGAAAAATTTATTTACTATGTTATAAATTACATAAAACATATTATCTTATCAAGAGAAGTGCTGAATTTTCTTTAAGTTAAAATTTATATGCCAATGATGTTTGCTTAATAATCTTAGTATATTTTAATTATGTAGTGTTATATCCTCAAGGTTGTTACATTTGAAACTCTTTGTATTTGATAAACAATAGTGTTCCCTCCTTTGTAGACTATTTGTCAGTTACAAGGCCCCTAAAATCTGAAGTCTTAAATGCTTTTCATACCCACAGTGGTGTTGAATTTGGAATAGGGAAAGGACAAGAAAACCAAGAGTAGACAGAAGGAAAAAGTGGAAAAAATAAAAGCATACTGATCACTGTTAGCAGCAGCCCTCAGTTAAGAGAGAGGGGCAACCCATGCGGGACCACTCCCTGGCTCAGAAAAATTCTGTGTGCTTCATGCAAGCGTGATGGACTCTGGAAAAGAAAATACACTAACAGACGAGAGGATAATAGAAACAAAAACAACAAGTTAAAGTACAAAGAAAAGAAAGAGCCTCAACATACTGTTTCCCTGAATGCCACCAGAGAGCCAGAGGAATCAGAGTGATGGGGACCAGGGAGGTGAAACTTGCAGTCAGCATTTATAAGCCCCTGATTAAAATCAAGGTTGGGGAAGGAATGATAATTTTTTTGATACATTTAGAAACTACTTACTGAGTTTTGGAGGAGTCAGCTGCAGGGATCCAGGTGAGGAGAGGGAACCCAGGCCACACCCCACAAGCAGCAAGAGGGGAAAGCAGGAGAAGGAGAGTAAAAAGGCTAGGGGGACCAGGACAGAGTGAGGAGTCAGCCACAGGGATCCAGGTGAGGGGAGGGAACCCAGGCCATGTCCCAAAGTGGCAAGGAGGGAAAGTGGGGAAAGGACAGAAAAAGGCTAGGAGAACCAAGACAGAGTGAGGAGTCAGCCTCAGGGATCCAGATGAGGGGAGGTTGGAGAGGTTTCCAACAGCTAAGGGAGACAAATTTGTCTGTCAGTTTGTCCTACTATGGTGACATGTTGCTGTGAGTCTTGAGACTGTGCCACTGGTGTTTCAAATCCAGTGGGGTGCACAAGATGCACAGATATCAGCCTGGCTTGCAGACTGACACAGACTAGGAAGAAGGAAGAAGCCATCCACTTCTCAAAGAATAGGGCAGGGAAAACCTTATGAATAGCAGAGAAACACTGTCTGATACATTACTGCTCAACTTTATGAATAGTCCAGAAACACTGTCCAATACAGAGGAGGAGGATGAGTCACTTAGGTTAGAAGGTTCTCAAAATAGGACTGGAAAAGAGCTGCATCATCAGAGCAAAACCAATCTTACTCATATGGATAAGGTAAAGCTTTTGAGACCTCCATTTGCTGACGTGGCACCACTCAAATTGAGGAGAAACAGCTGCAAACATCCATTAATAATCAGAACATGGAATGTACAAAGTATGAATCTAGGAAAATTGGAAGATGTCAAAAATGAAATGG
>NW_006921614.1:5940130-5945376 GCF_000298275.1 Orycteropus afer afer | reverse complement strand
AGAGTTGATGCTTTTGAGTTGTGGTGCTGGCGAAGAATGCTGAAAGTACTATGGACTGCTAAAAGAACTAACAGATCTGTCCTGGAGGAAGTGCAGCTGAAATGCTCCTTGGAAGCAAGAATGGCCATACTCATCTCACCTACTTTGGTCATGTTGTCAGAAGCAACCATTCCCTGGAGAAAGTTGTCATGCTTGGTAAGTTGGAGGGTAGATGAAAGAATGGAAGGCCTTCAATGAGATGGATTGACATGGTGGCTGCAACAATGGGCTCAAGTATAGCAAGGATCATGGAGCTGGCGCGGGATTGGGCAGTGTTTCATTCTGCTGTTCATGGGGTAGCTATGAGCTGGAAACAACTTGACGGCACCTAACAACATTCAGTTTTAAATAAAGGGGCATCTTTCAAAGAAAAAGATACTGGTAATGAGAGTAACAGAAAATTATGTTAGTTGCAACTTTATACAACAAATGACCTGTTCTGTTAGCAGCAAAAATTTAACTCATGACTTTCTTTACAGGCCTATCTAGTCCCTCTTCTAGTAAGGGACCTGTTGTGCAAGTTAAAAGCTCAGATTGCCTTTTGGGAAGAATTTCTTTACTTATTGTGCCTCCTGAGCAGGGCTGAAAAATTCAAACCTCTCTCTTGGCCGTCTAGACTGAAACAACATGTCTCCCACCTAAAAGTGACCTCACAGTGGGCCCACGGGTCTGGGCTAGTGAAAGAGCCAGGATGAGCAAGGAACACACCACCTTTGAGTATTGAACTGATGCAAAGAACTAATTGCACTTCCACATGGGCAGCAATACCTCCTTTGGATGGAAGTTCGAACCAGGCTCAAACCTGAATCGTTTTCTTAATCGTGAATTGTTAGGGCCATGTTAATCTCCTTCAACACTCCAATTTTACCTGTGGAAAAGCCACATTTGGATAAGTTTCTAAGATTTTTAATGTCCAGTGACAAAAATAACTGATACCAGAGCAAAAAGAAGCTATCTGCAGGCTGACAGTTCCTTGCTCTCATGGCCAGCTACATTTCCTGGGAGTGGCAGGATTTTGCTGAATCCTGATTCCTAATTTTGAATTAATTGCAAAGTACATCAAAAGGGAGATACACAAATAATTAAAGGCAGCCATCATGTAGATGAAGCAGCAAAAAACCACCAGAACTAACTCTATTTTAAATTTGCAGGCTTCTTTAATCCCACAGGTCTCTTTACAGGAACTGGAAATCAAAATGTTAACTAAAAGCTGCCCAAAAGTGGAGAGTGTCCTGTTCATTTGGAAAATGAAAACGCACCCCAAATGGTAAAGCAATTATCCCATACTTTGTTAAAAAGAGTTCATGAATTTTCTCTTTGGTCAAGATGCCACGTATGAGTGAGTGAAACAATGCATCTTGGAATTTAGACTATATTCAGTCATCCAACAGGTAAACCAAACTTGCTTAACTTGTGCAGAGAACAATCCAAAATTAAAACAAAAACAAAAACAAAAAACCCTTTACCTGAAGTCTAAGTTCCAGGAATATATCCAGGTAAGCAATGAGAAGTAGTCTGTTGAAATGTCATGTGCAACTGGAAATTTTAAATATTTGCTGGTATTTATGGACACCTTCATGGATGGGTTTAGGTTTTGCCTTGCAGGAATAGCAAGGCAAGAGAAGTTGTAAATGCACACACTGGTTCAAGAAATCATTTCATGTTTTGGCCTGTCTGCCAACATTGGGGGTGATAACAGGTCACACCTCATAGAAGAAATGACTCCAGAAGTTGCTCAAGCACTAGACGTCACCTGAAAACTTCATTCCATATGATGACTACAATCAAATAGAAAGGATGAATGAATGAAACATAAAAAGAAGCCTTGCCTATTGCCCTATCATGGGTGTGCATAGCACTTAGAAATAAACTAAAGTTGAGCCCATTTGAGCTCCAAATTGGCTGGCTCTTTTCCAGGAATCTTAAACTGACAAATGGAAATTAATTTTATGTATATATTAGGGAATAAGGAGGTGTGTTCTTACTTGTTTTGTCCACTGTGTTTTTCTATACACTTAAAGCAGAAATACCTCCTTGACATTCCTACTCATCATTTCCTTCCAGGAGAGCAAATCCTCCTATGGACCTGGAAATATGAATCCCTTTAGTGGAAGTAAAAGGACCTTACACCATTCTTCTGACCACCTAAACCTCAGTAACATTAAAATGATTGAAACTTTTAATTCATCACACCAGTCTGAAATGGTTTACAGTATTCTTTGGACAGTTTCTCCAAGTTCTTCCTGATGAGATAAGGGGAGTGGAAATGAAACTTTTAAGAAAAACCAGATGGCTAAGAGTTGCAGATGCTGGAGGAAGATCATACATCAATGATTACCAGTTGCTGACCCATAAACAGCCTAAATCTAGCCAGAGGTACTTCTCCAATCCTTTCAGACTGCTGATTGAGTCCTCCCGAAAGCCTAGAAAGTTGAGCCATTCAGGAAAAGTGGACCATTTGAGGTGCTGCTTGCTACTTCTAAACTCTCCACAACTGTGAAGACTGTGCTTGTGAGCCTATAGAAGATATTACGTATTTATTGTCTACGCATCCTTCTGAATGGATCAAATCCTACAAGGACTCTTAAGTTTATTAATTACTTTGACTTTGTTGTTCTGTCTGTTCCTTGTTATTATACACTGTACTTCAGCAGTTTGGATTGTCGAAAAAATGAAGTTTGTTTTAGTTTACTTGTCTTCGTCTCCTTTTATCAAGGGCAAGGCAAGAGAAGTTGCATTTGCTAAGCTAGTTCAAACCATAGCTAATGCCACCAATTCAATGACTGTTGGATTGATTTTCCTTTTCTGTATTGTGGGATTAAGGCTGTGTGGTAGTCTGCAATGTATGCCTTTTATTGTCTTCATAGTGGTGAAACCAGTTATTAAGACTTTAGTGCAAGCTGCCATAATAACCACCATCTGTCCCAAGCCCTGTGAGCTGCTGAGTATACGAAATGATACCCCTTATCAAGAACACCAAACCAGACTGGCCACTGCTCAGTAGATTAGAATGACCATTGGCTATGAATAACCAATGCCTAAAAGAAAAAGGAGGGAGTGAGACAGTGGCTAAACTGCTTGATTTCCTTATATGGCCTGATCGTGGGCTCACCTGGCAGCTTTGAGTTGGAGTATCCACTTCTCCTGATAACCAGTCATCCAGTGGCCAGTTCAGGCCTGTCTGTGTGACTTGGAGGTTCATTAGGAGCCTCATACATATTAACTGCTCTGCCTCTGGGTGGAGTTTGGCTGACATTTTCTGATCATATATGTATGTCTGATGTAATCAGTAGTAACTGTGCTGGCGTAGCATATTTAAGAATGTAATGATACCATTGTATGATTTCCTATATGTAAACCCTTTAAAGGGAGCTCTGGTGGCATAGTGCCTAAGGCATTTGACTGCTAACCAGAAGCCTGGTGGCTCAAACCCACCAGCCACTCCTCAGAAGGAAGGTTGGGCAATCTACTTCCGTAGTGATATCACCTCAGAAACCCAAGGAGGGGTTGCTATGAGTCGGATCTGACTCAACCGCAGTGCGTAAACCTTATAAAAATAAGCTTCCTTTGATCCCATCCCTGGGCAGTATTGGTAGGCATTAGCCCTGACTGTTCTTTTCTTGGCCAACAAAATAAAGCTGTCTTTCTCACTCCTCTATTTGGTCTTTGTCCCTTTGACTTTGGGCTAAGCAGAGCAAACCCAGAGTTCCCAGCAACAATCTTACTGGCAACTACTTCAGCATGTGTGTGTGTACGTGCACATGTATGTGTGTGTGCACACACATCACACACATGTATGAGTGTTTGTGTGTGTGTATATGCAAAAATGCAGTAGGAGCTTCACAGTGTTCCCAAGTGTTACAGGGCAGTCACTATTAGAATCCAGGCTTCTTCACTCACCACCAGTGTGACCTTGGGAAAGTTGTCTAACCTCTCCATACTGCAGTTCCCTTACCTGTGATCAATGGTCTCTACCTCATAGGATTATGAAGGCATATAAAGCACTGTGCAGACCCTGGCACATTTGCCCTAAATAAACATTGCTAAAAATGGCAGAAGTGAATTGAGCAGCCTTGACTCATCCATGATGAATATTTTAACTTCTTCTCATAATTGATATTTAGACTTTCTTGCTATCAGGGAAGTAAATTTAAACTTGGCAAATAATAATGATTTCAGATAATTTAAGAGAGGAGTTCATAATCAGCATTTAATGTAGCAGTTTCTATGTATGAGATTGCAGAGTCTTTTCCTCTGACCTCAGCTTCAGCCCACACCTGTGAGGCTATTGGAGGCTGTTTGGAGAGGAGGGTGGTGGGGTCTATGCACTCTCCTACCTTCTTTCCTCCCTTTCCTCTCACCTCCCTCCTTAATCTCACTTCCTCTTCTCCTTTCTTGTTTTTCATCCTCCTCTTCTTTTCTTCTTCCTCCTCCTTCTTCTCTGTCTCCCCCACCTCCCACCATAAGAAGTAGAAGGGCAATGAATCTTGAAACCAAAAAAACAAAACCCACTGCCATTCATCAATTCTGACTCATAATGACACTTTGAGACAGAGTAGAACTGCCCTACAGAGTTCCCAAGGCTGTGATCTTTACAGAAGCAGACTGCCTCATCTTTCTTGTGCAGAATGGCTGGTGGTCTTGAATTGCTGAACTTTTGGTTAGCAGCTGAATACTTTAACCACTCAGCTACCAGAACTTCGTAATGAATCTTAAAGTTCCTCAAAAACTCTCCAAAAATATCCTTTCCTGAGGATAGTACCAAGCTTCCCTTCAGCTCCATTTTTTATGTATTCAGGGTGGCAAAAGCCATTAACCCACTTTACCACATTTGACACCTCCCTAAGGACTGAGTGCATCTGATAAGTGGCTTAGTGATTAAAACATTTGGCTGTGAATCAAAAGGTTGGTGCTTCGAACCTACCAGCCACTCTGCAGGAGAAAGATGAGGCAGTCTGGTTCTCATAAAGATCTAGAACCTTGGAAACCCTACGGGGCAATTCCACTCTGTCTTAAATTATTGCTATGACTTGGAATTGACCTACAACAGTGGGTTAGAGAATATGCTGTTCTTGATAGGCAACTATAAATTACTGCCACACTAATCCATGCATTATAGAACAATATCATTAATATTGCACGCAAGTAAGATCTTACTGAAGATAATTCAGAAATGTTTGCAGCAGTATATTGACAGAAAACTTCCA
>NW_006921614.1:5938279-5939070 GCF_000298275.1 Orycteropus afer afer | reverse complement strand
TAGCAGGGATTGTGGGGCTGGCGCGGGATCAGGCAGTGTTTCGTTCTGCTGTGCATGGGGTCACTATGAGTCGGAAACGACTCGACGGCACTTAAAAACAACAACAACAATCCCTGCATTTTCCTCTTAGTTTTGAGACTCAGGAAGAGGACAGCCAGGAACCAGGGGAGTAGGGAAGGCCTCAACTAAAACTTCATATCCTCATATTATGTTATTATTAGAATATTAGATGGAAATTCCTAGCAAACATTAGATATATGCAGGTTTTAGATTTCAAGCTCCATGGCAGACTGCTGATGCTTACCATTATCAAAAACAACCTCCTTTCCAGGATGCTAGACTACATTTCCCAGTATGCCTGCTATTTATTATCCTTTGTGTCATCCTCCACAGCTCCCGGAAGGGATTTAAAAGTGAGGGGAAGAAAAGACTGTTTAGGATCTCATCCGCAGGGATCCAGGTAAGGAGAGAGAACCCAGGCATGCCCAAAGCAGCAGGATGGGAGAACAGGAGAAAGGGGATTAAAAGCCAGGAACCCGGCCAGAGGAGCCGTCAGCTGCAGGGATCCAGGTGAGGAGAGAGAACTTGGGCACACCCAAAGCAACAGGACGGGAGAGCAGGAAAAAGGGAATTAAAAGGCCCAGGAACCTGGACAGAGGAGCAGTCAGCTGTAGGGACCCAGGCAAGGGTGGTAGGAGAGGTTTCCAACAGGGAGACAAACTTGTCTGTCAGTTTGTCCTACCGTGGTGATGTGTTCATGTGAGTTTTGAGGCTGAGCCACTGGTGTTTCA
>NW_006921614.1:5934170-5935943 GCF_000298275.1 Orycteropus afer afer | reverse complement strand
TATATGCTGAGCAAATAATCCGAGAAGCTGGACTATATGAAGAAAAATGTGGTATCAGGATTGGAGGAAGAATCATTAACAACCTGCAATATGCAGACGATACAACTTTGCTTGCTGAAAGTGAGGATGACTTGAGGCACTTACTGATGAGGGTTGAAGAATACAGTCTGCTTTATGGATTACCTCTCAATATAAAAAAACAAAAATCCTGACAACTGGACCAATGAGCAGCATCACAATAAATGGAGAGAAGTTCGAGGTTGTCAAAGAATTCATGTTGCTTGGTTCTACAATCGATGCCAATGGAAGAAGCAGTCAGGACATTAGACGACGTGTAGCATTAGGAAGGTCAACTGCGAAGGAACTGTTTCAAGTGCTGAGGAGCAAGGATGTCTCCTTGAGGACTAAGTTGCACCTGGCACAAGCCATGATATTTCCAATTGCCTCATATGCATGTGAGAGCTGGACAATGAATAAGGGAGACCAAAGAAAAGTTGATGCTTTTGAGTTGTGGTGCTGGTGAAGAATGCTGGAAGTACCATGGACCTGCAAAAAGAACTAACAGATCTGTCCTGGAGGAAGTGCATCTGAAATGCTTCTTGGAAGTGAGAATGGCCAGACTTCGTCTCACCTATTTTGGTCATGTTGTCAGAAGGGACCATACCCTGGAGAAGAATGTCATGTTTGGTAGGGTGGAGGGTCAACGAAAGAGGGGGAAGCCTTCAACGAGATAAATTGACATGGTGGCTGCGACGATGGGCTCAAGTATAGCAAGGATCATGGAGCTGGCGTGGGATCGGGCAGTGTTTTTGTCTGCTGTGCATTGGGTTGCTATGAGTCAGAAGCAACTCGACTGCACCTAAGCACAACAACAACTGCTGTTGGGTATGGTCATGTCACTGAGTCCTAGCCAATGTAGTGTCAATGTAATAATGTATGACCCTTCCATCTGCCCACACAATCTCTCCCAGGCTTAATCTTCACAAGAATGTAGAGGAGGGGGGAACCTCAGGATGAAAGGAAACTGGACCCAAATCCCTCTCCCTTGGCCTGTATTGCATTTTGACATGAGACATAAACACTTTATTGAGTGAAGCCACTGAAATATGAAGTTTGTTTGTTTAAAAATTAGCTTACACTACCTAATATAAATATCAAATTTTATATCCCTTAAAGCATTTAGCAAGATGTTAATGAATAGCATTTGTTGTACATATAAATAAAAATTGGTAAGAACTAAAGAAAATGCATTTTGAACCAGTTTAAGTTCTGACAGGTGAGATTTCCTGGATGAGTAGAGAGCTTCAGATCATAATATTAAAGACATCACTCTGGACCACCTGTACCAGACACAGATTAATGTGTGCATCAGGGATGAGGAAGGTCATCAGTCTGGGGTGAGGATTCTGGCTCTCATCTCTATAATACTGTAGCACCAAGCCTGGTGCTAGGCATAAGTAGGTGCAGAGCTCTGCTAGAAGAGAAATGTGGAAAGGTGAAGAAGGATTTTGTTGTTGTTAGTTCCTGTTGGATTGGCCCCAACTCATGATGACTTTATGTGTAACAAAATGAAGCATTGTCTGGTCTTGCACCATCTTTGTGGTTGGTGGTATGTGTGAGTCCACTGTTGAAGGTTTCCTTTACTTTTGCTGATGTTCTACTTTACTTAACATGATGTTTTTTTCTAGCAATTGATATTTCCTAATGTGTTGGGAGCTCTGGTAGCATAGTGGCTAAGACACTTGCCTGCTAACCAGATGGCTGGTGGTTCAA
>NW_006921614.1:5931410-5933834 GCF_000298275.1 Orycteropus afer afer | reverse complement strand
TAGGAATGCCCAACCTTCCTTCCGAGGAGTGGCTGGTGGGTTTGAACCGCCAGCCTTCTGGTTAGCAGTCAAGTGCTTTAGCCACTATGCTACCAGAGCTTCCCAACATTATGCCACCAGTATTACAAGTATCTAAAGGGTCACCCATTTTGGAACTTCCAGACTAAGACTAAGAAGGATAACATAAATTTAACATGCAAGGGTCGGGCAGGGGAGCTTAGGAAGAAGTTTTATTAGAGTACAAATGTACTTTTTGTGCTTGGAAATAAGGGCAGTAGTCAGCAGTGAGTTTGGTGGGAGCAGGGTATGCTTAAGAGCTGAGCCCTTGGAAAATCCCTCAACCCCCCTGGTGTTGCTTCAGCAGGTGTTATATACACTATTATCTCTTGCCTGGCTAATTGCAATAGTCTCCTAAATGGATTTCTGTTTCTGCCCTTGCCCTTGTCAGTCTATTTCAACAGAATAGCCAGAAGTCAGGATCTGTTTTCATTTGTCTCCTCAAAACTCTCCCTCCCAGTAAGACTTCCTTCTCACTTCAGAGTGAAGGTCAAAGTCCTTACAATGGCTGACAAGGCACTATCTACTTGGCTTTCTCCCTTTTTCCTTCTTAACCTGATCTGCTTTTCTCTACTAACTCTTCCCTCTCCAACTACACTGAGCAAATGTCCTTTAACTTTCAAGCACCTTCCTGCTTCAGGACCTTTTCATGTGCTATTTTCTCCATCCAGAAAGTTCTTTCTCTTATGCCCTCAACTCCTGCAAGTCTATGCTCCATGCTACCTGCTCAGTGAGGCTTTTTGTGATCTTCCTATTTAAACTTGCAACCTCTTCTTTCCCTCTCAACCCCTTTCCCTGATCTTTTCTTCCCCATATCACTTTCTAATATACTCTAAATTTTACTTCTTTTCTATCTCTTCACACTAGAAGGTAAATTCCATGTGGACAGGGAATTTTTTTCTTTTTTGTATACTCCTGTGTCCCACAGTTCCTAGAACAATGTCTGGCACATAGTATGCATTAAAGAATATCTGTAGAATGATAGCTAGAAGTGATCATTGATGGCAGTCCACAGTACTGGCAGTCCTGCTTCAGAAATTCAATTTGCAATTCATGATTGTCAAGGAGAGGGCTATATTTACAATGGGCTGGTTGTAGTCAGGAGTGTAGGAATACATTCAGATCAACAGTTCTAGCAAGACAGAGGAATAGGCTGACAGGCTACACAGACCTTCTGCAATGAAGCAATGAGAAATCAATTAAAACTGATATGGAAGACAACCCTGAAACCCTGAGCTTTGAAGGGAAGGATAAAAAAGTAGGTTAAATACCCCCTGAATGAAAACAGTGAGTTAAGAGACAAATGGAGCTGCAGACTGCTGACTGTCCAGAGGGTGCAGCCATTTTGAATATTTGCAAGTGGCATGGCCATTTTGCATACATGCAAGCAGCATTCTGACCTGGACAGCAACCTAAAAACAGGCTTCACTTGCTGAGGCAGCAAGGGTAGATGCATTGGAGGCTGATGACTAGAAAGGTGTGATATTTCCCTTGTTATTCTGGTGATCAGATGTGTGGCCATCACGTGCCTCTATTCACCTTCTTGGGCAGCAGGAACTCCATCCTGCTGTGTGCCTTGACAGAGCCTGGATGCTGTGCCCTAGTACTCACAGTTTTGTTTTTGTTTGTTTGTTTTTAAATTATACTTTTTATTTTATTCCTCTCCTCCTTTTCATTTATTTTTTTTTCCCTTCCCTGGTTCTTATTATTCTTCTTCTTTTTTTTCCTCTTCAACTTTCCTAGTTTGCTTCATTTTCTTTCTTTTGATTTTTCACATTCCTTGTTTCCCCTTTTGCAGTTTCCTCATTTTCTCTTTACTATTCTATTAATCTTGCTGTTTTCCCTCTTTCCTCCCTACCAAGATATTGTGGGGTTTTATTTATTTTCTTTTTCTTGTTATTTTTCTTTTGTCTTTTAAAAATATATTTTAAAATATTTTTTCTCCTCTCTCTTTGTAATTGCTCTTGTTTGTTCATATGGTTTGAAATTTTTGTTCTCTTTTATTATTATTATTATTATTAAACTAACTGAGCAGGAGACAACAACAGTTACCACACAACCCAACCATATATGTACCCCTTGTAGCTCTACCCACTAAGTGAAGCAATCATTTGCTTTTGCACCAACTGACCAATGACAGATGGTGGACAATACCAGTTCAACTCACCTCAACTTTTCCTTATGATCAGCTAACAGAGATCTATGCACACACTCTCATTGGCTATCACAACTACCAGGAGATAGGTGGTAAGTACCTAAGTACTACCAACTAGCAAATAGAGGAGCACAGTACTCTGCTCAAATAGATATAACCAAAAAAAAAAAAAAAAAAATTATGAAGTGGGGTTCATACCAGGTATGCAAGGA
>NW_006921614.1:5927658-5931310 GCF_000298275.1 Orycteropus afer afer | reverse complement strand
ATTAAACATAAATACAATAGCATCACAATGTCTCAGAGACAACTGACTATCCAGTCTAAACAAAGAAGAAAGACAAAGTAGTACAAACAAGGGAGCAGAACACAAACCCAGAAGCCATCCCCAAGGAAGAAGCAGAATTAGATCTCCTTGATGAGGAATCAAAGCATACTATATTAGGGTAACTTTAATGGATTGGGAGGCAGAGCCAGGAAAACACTGACAAAATCAAGAAAAGCAGAGACTAAACTCTAGAAAATTTAGAAAGAGAATACAAGAACAAATTGACTAAATAAACAAAAAATTAAAATGATACAAAAACAAGTAGAAATCCAGAAGATTAATACTAAGATTTCTGAAATAGATAACACATTGAATGGCCAAAGGAGTAGAATGGAATCAATGGAAGACAGAACTAATGGGATTGAGGACAAATAACTCAATACTACTTTGTTAAGGGATCAATCAGAAAAAACGATAAAAACAAAATGAAGAAAGCCTAAGATTCATATGAGATACCAATAAGGGGAATAACCTACATGTAATCAGAATTCCAGAACAAGAAGAGACAAATAAAACCACAGAAAATATTGTCAGAGATTTGTTAGAAGAGAATTTCCCAAATATGATGAAAGATGAGAATAAATCCATTCAAAAATTTCAGTGAATCCCTAACAGGATAGACCCCAAAAGAAAATCACCAAGACATAATATCAGCAAACTCACCAAAACTAAAGTTACCTACAAAGGGCAACCAGTAAGACTAAACTCTGATTTATTGCTAGAAACCATGCAGGTGAGAGGGCAATGGGAAGGTGTATATAAAAACCCCCCCCCAAAAAAAAAAAAAATTCATACCAAGAATTATATACCCAGCAAAATTTTCCCTAATATATGATGGTGAAATTAGGAGATTTCCAGATATGTAGAAATTAAGGGAATTTGCTAAAACCAGACCAACCTTACAAGAAATCCTAAAGGGAGTCCTTCAGACAGAGAACCAACAAGAACAGACAACTGCTGATGATTAACACACATGATGACATAACCCAGAAACCAACCCACTTATAGAAGAATCCTAAATACAATAAGCTTATAAGACTTTAAACAGAGAACCAAAGCCATCAATTGGTAAATGAAGACAACTACAAACCAAACAGAGGGAATAAATAGTATAGTTACAGAACTTCTAAATGGTGAGGAAGTTAAGACAATTAGGAGATAAAACCAACTGTTTTAAACTTGGGAAGAAAATTATAAATCATGGAATAGCCTCAAAGAGAAATAATAAACCTCCACATCAAAATAAAAAAAAGGATAAGCAGAAATATTTAGCAAATACTAAAACAATAGCAATGAAGATGATAACATGATTCATAAACAAAAACAGAACAAAGAAATCAATAACACCACCACAAAACATAACAAAATGATATTAATAAATTAATACACTGAATGTCAATGAATTAAATGCACCACTCAAAAGACAAATAGCTGCAGACTGATAAGGAAACATGATCCATCAATATGCTGTCTACAAGAGACACACCTTAGATACAAAGACAAATATAGACTAAAAATCAAAGGCTGAAAAAAGATATATCAAGCCAATGGCAAGCAAAAAAGAACAGGAATGAGAATATTAATTTCTGATAAAATACACTTTAAGACAAAAAAAGATCATAAGAGACAAGGAAGGACATTATTTAATGATTTAAGGATCAATCAAACAAGAGGACATAACTATAAGAACTATCTATGCACTGAATGAAAAAACCCCAAAATACATAAATCAGTCTTTAACTGAATTGAAAAGACAAATAGATGACTCCACAGTAATAATAGGAGGCTTTAACACAGTACTTTCAATGCAAGATAGAACAACTGGAAAGAAACTCAACAAAAATGCAGAAGAACTAAACAATACAATTAACCAACTTGATCTTACAGACATCTACAGAGTACTTCAGCCAATAACAGCACAATATACATTCTTTTCCAGCACACATGAAATATTATCCAGGATAGATCATATGTTAGGTCACAAAGCCAATCTCAATAAATTTAAAAACATTGCAATACTGCAAAGCATCTTCTCCAATCATAACACTATACAGTTAACAATCAACACAAGGAAGACCAACAAAAAGAGAGCAAATACATGGAAACTAAATAACACCCTTCTCAAAAACAACTGGGTAATAGAAGAAATAAAATATGAAATTAAACAATTACTTGAATCAAATGAGAATGAGAACACACTCTGTCAAAATATTTGGGACACAGAAAAACAGTGATCAGAGGGCAATTTATAGCAATGGATGCACACATCAAAAAAGAAGAAAAAGAGCCAAAATCAACATCTTAACCCAACACCTACAACAATTAGAAAAAGAGCAGCAAAAAAGGCCCACAATCACTAGAAGAATAGAAATAATAAAGATTTGAGTAGAAATAAATGAAACAGAACATAGAAAGATAATAGAAAAAAATCAAGAAGATTAGAAGTTGGTTCTTTGGAAAAAATAATAAAATTGACAAACCACTGGCAGACTTAAGAAAGGAAAAGATGTTAATAACACAAATAAGAAATGAAATGGATGATGTCACAATATAAATAAAAAGAATAATAAAAAAAAATTTGAGTAGAAATAAATGAAACAGAACATAGAAAGACAATAGAAAAAAATCAAGAAGATTAGAAGTTTGTTCTTTGGAAAAAAATGATAAAATTGACAAACCTCTGGCAGACTTACCAAAGGAAAGGAAGGAAGAGATGCTAATAGCATGAATAAGAAATGAAATGGATAATATCACAACAGAAATAAAAAGAATAATATCTGGATACTATGAAGAATTGTATTCTAACAAATTTTGGAAACCTAGAAGAAATGGACAGATTTCTAGAAACATACTACTTACTTAAACTAACATAGACAGATGTAGAAAATTTGAACAGACCCATAATGAAAGAAGAAATTGAACAGGTCATAAAAAATTTACCAACAAAAAAATTCTTGACCCAGATGGTTTCACTGGAAAATTTTACCAATCATTCAGAGAAGAGCTGACACAAATGCTACTCAAACTATTCCAGAACATAGAAAAGGATGGAATCTTCCCAAATTCAATTTATGAAACAAGCATAACCCTGATACCAAAACCAGGCAGACAACACTAGAAAGGAAAACTACAGACCAATATCCCTCATGAATATAAATGAAAAAATCTCCAACAAAATCCTGGGCAGTAACTCAGCTGCTAACCAAATGATGGCTGGTGGTTTGAATTTACTAGCTGTTGTATGGGAGAAACATGAGAGTCTTTTCTGGATATCCATTTGCAGAAAACTGAAACCAATGATTTATAGCCTTTGAAATCCTATGAGGCAGTTCTGTTCAGTTCTATAAAGTTACTATGAGTCAGAATCAACTTAATGGCAAAGGATTTGGATTTTATCAAAGAAGGCTATCCATAATTAACTGAAAAGGCTATTAAAATACTTCTCCCTTTTCCAACTACATATGTTGTGAGGCTGAGTTGTCTTCACATATTTCAACCAAAACAACATATTGCAACAGATTAAATGAAGAAGCAGACATGAGAATCCAGCTGTCTTCAAAGCCAGGCAAAAAGATTTGGAAAAATATGAATC
>NW_006921614.1:5921806-5927514 GCF_000298275.1 Orycteropus afer afer | reverse complement strand
GTTTTAATTTTAAATACAGGGAATATTAATAAATAAAACATCTTAAAAAAAAATCCTAGGCAGTAGTCTCCAACAACATATCAAAAAAATAATACATCGTGACCAAGTGAGATTCATACCAGGTATGCAAGGATGGTTCAACATTAGAAAAATAATCAATGTAACCCATATGTAAATAAAACAAAGGGAAAGAATCTCATGATCATATCAATAGATGCAGAAAAAGCATTGGATAAAATTCAACACCCATTCCTGATCAAAACTCTCAGCAAAATAGGAGTAGAAGGGAAACACCTCCACATAATAATGGGCACGTATGCAAAACCAACAGCCAACATTATTCTCAATGGAGAGAGACTCAAACCATTCCCCTTGCAAACAGGGACCAGACCATGATGCCCTCTATCTCCACTTCTATTCAACATTGTATTGGAAGTCTTATCCAGGGCAATAAGGCAAGAAGTAAAACTATCCCTATTTGCAGATGATATGATCCTATACATAGAAAACCTAAGAGACTCAGCAAGAAAACTACTGGAACTTATTGAAAGATTTAGCACAGTGACAAGATACAAGATCAACATAGAAAAGTCAGTTGGATTCCTCTACACCAATAAAGAGTTATCTGAAAAGGAAATCAATACCGTTAACAGCTACCAAAAACATAAGATACTTAGGACTAAATCTTACCAGGAACACAGATGACTTATACAAAGAAAACTACAAAACACTACTTCAAGAACCTGTAAGAGAGCTACACAAATGGAAGAACATACCATGCTCATGGATTGGAAGATTGAATATTGTGAAAGTGTCAAACTACCCAAAGCAATCTATACTTTCAATGCCATCCCTATCCAGATTCCATCAACATTCTTCAAAGATATGGAAAAACGAATCACTAATTCTTTATGGAAAGGAAACAGACCTCTGATAAGCAAAGCAGAAATGAAAAACAACAACAAAGTAGGAGGGTTCACACTCCCATATCTCAAAACCTACTACACAGACACTGTGGTCAAAACAGCCTTATATTGGTACAATGACAGACACATAGACCAGTGGAACAGAATTGAGAACCCAGAAATAGATCCATCTACCTATGGTCAGCTGATCTCTGACAAAGGGCCAACATCCATTCATTAGGAAAGGGGTAGTTTTTTTTTAACAAATGGTGCTGACAAAACTGGATATCCATTTGCAGAAAACTGAAACAAGATCCATACCTCACTCTATGCACAAAAACTGATTCCAGATGGATTGAAGACTTAAATCTGAAGCTTAAATCTATAAAGTACATCAAAGAAAAAATAGGGACAAACTTAGGAACTCTAATTTATGTCATAAATAGAGTATCAAGCAAAATCCAAACTGCACAAACAGCAGAAGATAAATTAGATGACTGGGACTTTCTAAAAATTAAATTCTTATGTACATCAACAGACTCCTTCAAGAGAGTAGAAAGAGAACATACAGAATGGGGAAAGATATTTGGCAATGACATATTGGACAAAGGATTTATCTCTAAAATTTATAGAATACTTCAGCACCTCAACATCAAAAAGACATACCATCCAATTAAAAAAAGGGCAGATGACATGAACAGACACTTCACCAAGGAAGATATTCATGCAGCCAACAAGCACATGAAGAAATGTTCACAATCATTAGCCATTAGAGAAATGCAAATCAAAACAAAAATGAAATACCATCTCATCCTAACATTAATAGCAAAGTTCAACAAGACAGAAAATAACTAATGCTGGTGAGGATGTGAAGACATCAGGACTCTCACGCACTGCTGGTAAAATGATGCAACCACTGTAGAAATTGATATGGTAATTCCTTAAAAGTTGGAAATATATCATTTGATCCAACCATCCCATTATTAGGCATATATCCTAAAGAAGTGAGAGTTGGAACATGAATAGATACATGCATGTCCATGTTAACTGCAGCACTATTCATAATAGCAAAGAGATGGAAACAACTTAAGTATTCATCAATTGAGGAATGGATATCCAAAGTGTGGTACAAACACACAAGGAATACTATCCAACACTAAAAAAAAAATGTAGAATCTGCAAAACATTGCATAGCATGGATGAAGTTGGAGGACATTGTGCTGAGTGAAATAAATAAATATATACTTATTACATATTTATAATATATAAAGTGGGAGAAAACGAAACCCAGAAGGGACGACAGAGCACAGCAGCAGCCAGAGATCCAGGTAAAGGGAGGGACCCAGTTCCCACCCCTAACAGGCAAGAAAGTGGGAGAAAGTGAAGCCAGAGGGGATGACAGAGCAGAGCAGCAGCCAGGGATCCAGATAAGGTGGGGGGTGGAGAGGTTTCAAACACCTAAGTGAGACAAACTTGTTTGTCAGTTTGTCATACTATTGTGGCTTGGGTGTTGCTGTGAGGCTTGAGGCTATGTCACTGGTGTTTCAAGTGCCAGAAGGGTTACACAAGGTACTCAGGTTTCAATGCAGCTAACAGACTGAGACAGACTAGGAAAAAGGAAGAGGCCATCCACTTCTCAAAGAATTGGCCAGGAAGAACGTTATGAATAGCAGAGAAACACTGATACATTGTTGTGCAACTTTATGAATAGCCAGAAAATATTATCCAATACAGTGCAGGAGGATGAGTCCCTTAGGTGAGAAGGCTTTCAAAATATGGCTAGGAAAAAGCTGCATCATCAGAGTAGGACTAACCTTACTGATAAGGATAAAGTAAAGCTTTTGAGACCTCCATTTGCTGATGTGGCATGACTCAAATTGAGGAGAAACAGCTGCAAACATCCATTAATAATCAGAACATGGAATGTATGAAGTGTGAAACTAGGAAAATTGTAAGTTGTCAAAAATGAAATGGAATGCACAAAGATTGATATCCTAGGCATTAGTGAGCTGAAATGGACTGTTTTTGGCCATTTTGAATCAGACAACTATATGATCTACTATTCTGGGAACAACAAGTTGAAGAGGAATAGCATGGAATTCATCATCACAAAGAATGTTTCAAGACAACACTGAAGGACAACACTGTCAGTGATAGGATAATATTTATATGCCTACAAGGTAGACCAGTTAATGCTATTATTATTCAAATCTATTCACCAACCACCAAAGCCAAAGATGAGGAAATTGAAGATTTTTACCAACTTTTGCAGTCTGAAATTGACCAAATGTGCAATCAAGATGTGTTAATTATCACTGGTGACTGGAATGCAAAAGTTGGAAACAAAAAGAATCACAGATTGTTGGAAAATTTGGCCTTGGTGACAGAAATAACGCTGGAGATCTCATGATAGAATTTTGCAAGGCCAATGACTTACTCATTGCAAATACATTTTTTCAACAACACACATGGCAACTATACACTTGGCCAGATGGACTTTGTCCAGATGGAATACACAGGAATCAGATCAACTACATCTGTGGCAAGAGGTGATGGAAAAGCTAAATATCTTCAGCCAAAACAAGGCCAGGAGCTGATTGTGGAAAAGACCATCAACTGCTCATATGCAAATTCTATTTGAAGTAGAAGACAATTAAAATAAGTCTATGACAGCCAAAATACGATCTTGAATATATCCTCCTGAATTTAGAGACCATCTAAAGAACAGATTTGATGCGTTGAACACCAGTGACCGAAAACCAGAGGAATTGTGGAATGACGTCAAGAACATCATCCATAAAGAAACCAAAAGGTCATTAAAAAGATGAGAAAGGAAAAAAAAAATGTATGTCAGAAGACACTCTGAAACCTGTTCTTGATAGGAGAGTAGCCTAAGCAAATGGAAGAAATGACAACATAAAAGTGCGGAACAGAAGATTTCAAAGAGCAGCTTGAGCAGGCAAAGCCAATTACTATAATGAAATGTGCAAAGACCTGGAGTTGGAAAACCAAAAGGGAAGAACACGCTCAGCATTTCTCTAACTGAAAGAAATGAGGAAAAAGTTTAAGCTTCAAATTGCAATATTGAAAGATTCTATGGGCAAAATATTAAATGATTCAGGAAGCATCAAAAGAAGATGGAAGGAATACAGAGTCACTGTACCAAAAAGAACTGGACGATGTTCATCCATTTCTGGAGGTACCATATGATCAAGAAGCAATGGTATGGAAGGAAGAAGTCAAAGCTGCACTGAAGGAATTAGCAAAGAACAAGGCTCCAGGAATTGACAGAATACCCATTGAGATGTTTCAACAAACGGATGCCCCACTGGAGGCACTCAGTTGGTTATACCAAGAGATTTGGAAGACAGCTACCTGACCAACTGACTGGAAGAGATCTGTATTTGTACCCATTCCAAAGAAAGGTGATCCCACAGAATGTGAAAATTATTGAATAATATCATTAATATTGCATGCAAGTAAAATCTTACTTAAGATAATTCAAACATGGTTGCAGCAGTATATTGACAGAGAACTTCCAGAGGTGCAGGCTGGATTCAGAAGAGGACATGAAACAAGGGACATCATTGCTGATGTCAGATGGATCTTGGCTCAAAGCAAAGAATACCAGAAAGATGTTTACTTGTGTTTTATTGACTATGCAAAAGCATTTGATTTTATGGATCATTACAAATTGTGGATAACATTGAGGAAGAATGGGAATTCCAGAACACTTAATTGTACTCATGAGGAACCTGTACATAGACCAGAAGGCTGTCATTCGAACAGAACAAGGAGACACTGAATGGTTTAAAATGAAGAAGGGAGTGTGTCAGGGTTGCATCCTTTCACCATACTTATTCAATCTATATGCAAAGCAAATAATCCAAGAAGCTGGACTATATGAAAAAGAAAATGGCATCAAGATTGGAGGAAGTCTCATTAACAATGTGCAATATACTGAAGACAAAACTTTGGTTGCTGAAAGTGAGGATGACTTGAAGCTCTTACTGAAAAAAATTGAAGAATACCGTCTGCAGTATGGATTTCATCTCAATATAAAGGAAACCAAAATTCTCACAAATGGACCTGTAAACAGCATCACAATACATGGAGAAAAGATTGAAGATGTCAAAGACTTCACATTGCTT
Organism: Orycteropus afer afer; assembly: GCF_000298275.1. NCBI lineage: Eukaryota > Metazoa > Chordata > Mammalia > Tubulidentata > Orycteropodidae > Orycteropus > Orycteropus afer. The sequence continues at coordinate 5,922,458 of NW_006921614.1, read as the reverse complement.
GATTTTACAATTGATGCCAATGGAAGCAGCAGTCAGGACATTAGACAATGTATAGCACTGGGCAAATATGCTGCAAAGGACCTCTTTCAGGTGCTGAGGAGCAATGATGTCTCCTTGAGGACTAAGGTGCACCCAGAACAAGCCATGATATTTTCAATTGCCTCATATGCATGTGAGAGCTGGACAATGACTAAGGAAGACCGAAGAAGAATTGATGCTTTTGAGTTGCGGTGCTGGAGAAGAATGCTGAAAGTACCATGGACTACTAAAAGAGCTAACAAATCTGTCCTGGAGAAAGTGCAGCCAGAATGCTCCTTGGAAGTGAGAATGGCCAGACTTCTTCTCACCTACTTTGGTCATGTTGTCAGAAGGGCCCATCCTTGGAGAAGGATGTCATGCTTGGTAAAATGGAGGGTAGATGAAAGAGTGGAAGGCCCTCAATGGGGTGGATTGCTCAGTGGCTGCAGCTATGTGCTCAAGTATGGCAGGGATGGCAGAGCTGGCATGGAACCAGGCAGTGTTTGGTTCTGCTGTGCATAGGGTTGCTATGAATTGGATACAACTTGACAGCACCTGACAACAACAATAACAACAGTGGTAGAGAGGGTAAAAGGGGAAGCTTCTTTTTAATTTTTTTTTTTTTTTTTTTTTT
>NW_006921614.1:5910668-5911104 GCF_000298275.1 Orycteropus afer afer | reverse complement strand
AATTTGTTAAAACCAGACCAACCTTACAAGAGATGCTGTAGGGAGTCCTTTGATCAGAGAACCAAAAATAGCAAATAACAACCGACCATTAAGACACAAGATGACACAACCCAGAAACTACAGCTATGGACATATCCAAAGTAAAATGAGCTTACAAGATTGTAAACGGGCAACCAGAGACATCAATTGGCAAGTGAGGACAACTACAAACAAAAAGAGGGAAAAGACTGTGTAGTTATAGAACTTCTAAATGGTGAGGAAGTTACATTATGCTGAGTGAAATAAGTCAATCACAAAAGGACAAATATTGTATTAGTCTGTTATTGTTAAAGTTAAGGAAAGTTTTATCCTTTATTGTTAAAGTTAAGGAAAGTTTATTTTCTTCTATAGAAGGAAATTTTCTTTGTTGGTTACTATGGGTGGGAGGGGAGGGGAG
>NW_006921614.1:5901703-5910568 GCF_000298275.1 Orycteropus afer afer | reverse complement strand
TTTGGTCAATGACATGAGACAAAGTATATGTGAACTGCTGTATGAAAAGTGAATTTACTCTGTAAATCTTCACCCAAATCAAAATAAATTTTTTTTAACAAAAAAGCTAAATAAGGAAGCTGTAGAAGGAGGGGATCAGAGAAGGATTTTAGAAAAAGTAGAGGACAGTGGTGTTTCAGTATTGGAATTCTCACCTTCCATGTGGGAGACCCAGTTTGATTTCTGGCCAATCTACCTCATGTGCAGCTACCATCCCTCTGTCATTGGAGGTTTGGGTGTTGCTATGATGCTGCACATGTTTCAGTGGAGCTTCCTGACTATGATAAATTATGAAGAAAGTCCTGGTGATCTACTTCTGAAATCAGCCAAAGAAAATGCTGTGCATCACAAAGGTCCAATCTGCAGCCAACCATAGGGATGGTGCAGAACCAGGCAGCCTTCTTTTTATGGTGCATGAAATGCTCATGATTTGGGGAAAACACTGCAATATCTAACAACACCAATGGCAAGTGAATGGACCTGTGGTTGCATGGATTCTAGTTCCTTTTAGAGGTACAGAAGAATAGTCCTGCCTGAGCATCTCACCAAATCCTTTTAATGATGTTCCATGCATGTGAACAGGAGCGTTGGCCCAGTTCACTGCAGTCAATTGCTGAAGGGCCCTCTTCTTCTCTGCCATGGTTGCACAGTGCACAGTGCACATCTTTGATGATGAGTTGAAGCATTAAATCAAGGCCTGCAGGAATATGCTAGAGGAACATAAGAGCAGACACAAACACTGAAGCTTGGAAACTGGAAGAAGAGATTCTAGTGAGGTCCAGCAGGAAATGGAAAGGACATGATGTTCTGCAATATCTTCCCAACAGCAGAAGTTCTCAGTAATAATATATAAATTTACAAAGCAATTCAAAAGCCATTGCACAATCACATGTGTGGGCCTTAAGAATACAGCCAAAGAATGGGGCAAGTTCTCTTTTCTTTGATGCTTACTCGGCAATTTCTGCAGTGAGGTTTGCAGATCACAGTCCCAAAGTTCTTCCTGTGAATGTGTTTCTTGTTAGGACATTTCTCCTATAATGATGGTAACTCCAAGTTGTCAAAATAGCATCTGAAATATTAGTTATACCATATGCACATATATTATGATCCACTGAAAACATTTTCCTCATTTTCTAATTTAAATAAAAACAATAATTTAAAATATATTCATTTTGATAAATTTACATATTGTGACATACCTAGAAGAATTTCTTGTTCCTATGTTTTGAGAAAGATGGAAGAGATGTCCAAGAATATAATAAATTATATTAGGGGTCCTGAGTGGTTCAACTTACCCTGTATTCTGTGTTTGATGATTGTCTAGCATGATCTCTTACAAAGAAGCCCTTTAACACTGATGACTTCTTATAGTCCATTGTTTCTGTTGTCCTTGATTATTCAATTTCCTTCTTGATCATACCAAAAACTGTTTCTGTTGAGCTAATTCAGATTCATAGCAACCCTATAAGACAGAGTAGAACAGTCCCACTGGGTTTTCAAGGCTGTAATCTTTACAGAAGCAGACTGTCATATCTTTCTCCTGTAGAGCAGTTAGTGAATTCAAATTGCTGACTATAGTGCAATTACTCAGTATGGCTCTTCTACCCAAGGTCTTTGTGACTCTCACCAGATGACTAGGTGAGACTATGTAAATATGGGGTGCTTGTGGCCCACCAGTGGGATTGTATAGCTTGCTAGTAATGTAAATAAGTTACAATCTTCTGAGGGTGGGACCATGCAACTAATATATATGCAACCCTAACATGGGGATTGGTCAGTTTTGTCATTCTGCTAGGCTTAAAATAAGCCTTCTCAGAGATAGAAATGGGAATCTCACCACCCTCAAGACAGAGCAACCAACACTGGAGTGCATCCTTTGGGCCCAAGATCCCTATACTGAGGCAATGAGGAGAGATGGCAGAGGCAATAAAGATATGACAAATAGATGGTGGCAGCAGAAGCAGCAGAACCAATAGACTGGTACAAGAAAGAGGAGCAGTCTTTCTGGCCCACAGAGTAAGAAAGCTGATCCTTTCAGGTGGGAGGCTTGTTGGCAGAATGGCATGCACCTACTGAAAGAGCTAAAAGAACTTTGTTTTACACTTTCCTGAACAAGGCAGAGGCTAGGCTCAGAGGCCAAGGGCCAAAGAGTGGCATGCCTGCAGACATGGCTGAGGGAAGGTTGTCTTGATCAAAGAATTGCATCCTGAGAATTCCTGAGCCTGAATTCTAACCTGTTGCTCCCCGATAAACTTCATAAACATGAATAAGGTCTGTGAGTTCTCTGTGACCATTGCAATGAATTATTGAAACCAGTAGAAAAGTAGAGTGCCAGAGTGCCATGGGATGGAAGGTTGATGCCAGTATTGGCAAAAATGTTGGAGGATCATGTCTGACCTCTATCTCATGGGGACCAATCTTAGACTGTTGATGTTGTTCATGATCCTTCACCTGCACTGTGAACTTAGAGGAGTTGGAAGAAGATGCTGCCCCCACACTCTTTTTGCACTGATCTTTCAGTTAGCAGTCAAGCACTTTACCACTGCACCACCAGGGCTCCTTCTTGATCATACAGCCCATTAAAACTCAGGTTTTTGTGACTAGAACCTTAATTATGAAACATCATGTGGCATCATGCTTTATGGAATTAGACTTGGTCTGAGATGTGTTCATGTATTGCTCTACTATATATTCATATAGGAGCTCTGGTAGCATAGTGCCTAAGGCACTTGACAATTAACCAGAAGTCTGGTGGTTTAAACCCACCAGCCACTCCTCAGAAGGAAGGTTGGATAATCTACTTCTGTAGTGATACTGCCTTGGAAACCCAAGGAGGGGTCACTATGAGTTGGGTCCGACTTGATGGCACATAACAAGAACAACATATATTCATTTTGTTTCTTGTCTCCTAGGGTAATTGTTGGTTTTAGAAGAGGACATGGAATGAGAAATATCATTGTTGATGTTAGATGGATCTTGGCTGAAAGCAAAGAACACCAGAAAGATGTTTACTTGTGCTTTATTACCTATCCAAAAGGATTTGATTGTGTGGATTGTAACAAATTGTGGATAACATGGAGAAGAATGGGAACTCCAGAACAGTTGATTGTGCTCATCAGGAACCTGTACATAGACCAAGAGGCTGTCATTCGAACAGAACAAGGGGATACCACATAGTTTAAAATCAGGAAAAGAGTGCATCAGGGTTGTATCCTTTCACCATACTTAACTCAATCTGTATGCTGAACAAATAATCCAAGAAGTTGGACTATATGAAGAAGAACGTGGCATCAGGATTAGAGGAAGACTTGTTAACAACCTGCAATATGCAGACGACACAACTTTGCTTGCTGAAAGTGAGGATGGCTTGAAGCACTTACTTATGAAGATTAAAGACTTCAGTCTGCAATATGGATTACATTTCAGCATAAAGAAAATGAAAATCCTCACAACTGGACCAATAAGCAGCATCAATAAATGGAGAAAAGATTGAAGTTGTTAAAGATTTCATATTACTTGGTTCCAAAATCAACACCCATGAAAACAGCAGTAAGGAAATCAGATGTCGTATTGCACTGGGAATATGTGCTACGAAAAAGACCTGTTTAAAGTGTTAAGAAGCAAAGATGTCATTTTGAAGATAAGGCATGCTTAACCCAAGCATGGTATTTTCAATCACCTCATATGCATGTAAAAACTGGACAATAAATTAGGAAGATCAAAGGAGAGTTGATGCCCTTGAATTGTGCTGGTGAAGAATACTGAAAATACTATGGACTGCCAGGAAAACCTCGGAAGGAAGATAGGGCAATCTACTTCCGTAGTGACACTGCCTCGGAAACCCAAGGAGGGGTCGCTATGAGTCGGGTCTGACTCCATGGCACATAACAACAACAACAACAACAACAGCCAGAAAAACAAATCTGTCATGGAAGAAATTCAGCCAGAATGCTCCTTAGCAGTGAGAATGGCCAGACTTCATCTCATGTACTTTAATCATATTTTCAGAAGGGACTGGTCCCTGGAGCAGGAGATATCATGCTTGGTAAAGTAGAGGGTCAGTGAAAAAAGGAAAGACCTTCAATGAAATGGACTGATACAGTGGATACAGTGGTTGCAATGATGGGCTCAAGCATAGAAATTATTCTGAGGATGTCACAGGACAAAACATTTTTTAAATTCTGCTGTACATAGAATTACTATGAGTTGCAACTGACTCTATAGCACCTAAAAACAACAAGGTGGTGAAAATAGTTAAGGTCTAGACTACCATGCAAAAAGTTGGTGATTTGAACCATGCAGTGATATCTTTGAGGACAGGACTGGCAATCTTGTTTTCAATACAGTTCTACTCTGCATTCATGGGATTGTATGAGTTGGTTAGAATCAACTCAATGGCAACTATCAACTACATAGATACATATGCTCTACTCTTTGCTCTCTTCCACTTGTCCTATATCATCCTCCCTCAAACCTGTAGGATTATTTAGTAAACATGTTCATTCCTTCATTTTAACTAATTAATTATGCCTTCAAGTATACACACCCTTGTGTAGTCCCTTCCAACCTTGGAGCTGTGCTTGAAACAATAGAATGCAATGGAAGTGACATTGTGCTAGCTCTTAGTCTAAGCCTTAAGGCTTAAGAGGATTCCATTTTTTACTTTTAGAATCCTAAGCCACCATGAAGAAGTCCATCTACCCTTCCATAGTTCAGCTACCATGTGGAGGGACCATGTGGAGAAGCCACAATGTGAGGTAGAGATCCTAAGACTGCATGGAGAGAAAGGAAACAAGCCTTCTTCTGTACCTGCCAATTTGGTAACCATCTTGTGATGTGAGTGAACCATCTTAGGAGTGGACTTTTTGGCTCAGTCAAGGCATTCCAGCTAAAGTCATGTGGAGCAGAGACAATCTATCTACCTTGCTAAGCCTTGCCATAATGATAAAACTGTAATAGTAAATGCCAGGGCATGAAGCAGACCAAAGAAAATGTGAAAAGAGCAGCCATGTGAATTGAAACAAGTAAGCAATTAAATAGAGTGGCTATTATTTTAAGTCACTACATTTTCTTGTTACACAACAATGGATAATTAAGACACTTTAATCCACTAGATATTTATCTACCACTATTGGTGGCATGAGTAATAAAACATATGCATATTTAAGGAATATAATCTGAATGGAAATTTTTATTAAAATTTAATCTTTTGGAAGTTAGCCAATAAGTTTCTTTCCATGATTTCCTAGATATCAAAATTATTTTATTTTTCACCTCCATTAAAAATACCTTTTTTATGAATTTAAGCTTGCATATAATACCACACACAAGTAAAATTTCACTGAAGATAATTAAAAAATGGTTGCAGCAGTGTATTGACAGAGAACTTTCAGAAATGCAAGCTGAGATTCAGAAGAGGATGTGGAATGAGGGATATCATTGATGATGTCAGATGGATCTTGGCTTAAAGCAAAAAAATAACAGAAATATATTTACCTCTGTTTTATTGACTATGCAAAAACTTTCAACTATGTGGATAACAAATCAAGGATAACATTGCAAAGAATGGGAATTCCAGAACACTTCATTGTGCTTATGAGAACCTGTACATAGACCAGGAGGCTGTCTTTCCAACAAAAAAAGGAGATACTGCATGGCTTAAAAACAGGAAGCATTTCCTTAGGGTTGTATCCATTCATCTATGGTTGATAGGTGCCATGGAGTTGGCTCTGACTCATAACAACCCTATGCACAACAGAACGAAACACTGCCCAGTTGTGTGCCTGCCTTAAAATCCTTGCCATACCTGAGCGCATCATTGCAGCCACTGTGTCAATCCATCTCACTGAGGGTCTTCCCATTTTTAGCTGATCTTACACTTTACCAAACATGGTATTCTCCAGGGAAAGGCTCCTTCTGACAATATGACCAAAATAGGTGAGATGAAGTCTGACCAGTCTTGCTTTCAAGATGCTTTCTGGCTGCACTTCTTTCAAGACATATTTGTTCATTCTGGTAGTGCATGGTACTTTCAGTATTCTTCACCAACACCATAACTCAGAAGCATCAACCCTTCTTAGGTCTTCCTTATTCATTGTCCAGCTTTCACAGGCATATAAGGTGATTGAAAATACCATGGCTTGGATTAGGCACATTTTAGTCTTCAAAGAGACATCTTTGGTCTTCATCACTTGAAAGAGGTCTTTTGCAGCAGATTTGCCCAGTGCAATATGTCATTTGATTTCTTACTGCTGCTTCCATTGGTGTTGATAGTGGAACCAAGTAACATGAAATCTTTGACAGTTTCAATATTTTCTCCATTTATCATGATGCTGCTTATTGATTAGGTTGTAAGGACTTTTTTTTTTTTTTTTTTTATGTTGAGATGTAATCCATACTGCAGACTGGAGTCTTTAATCTTCATCAATAAGTGCTTCAAGTCATCTTCACTTTCAGCAAGGAAAGTTGTGTCATCTGGGTATCACAGGCTGTTAATGTGTCTTCCTCCAATCCTGATGCCATGCTCTAATTCATATAGCCCAGCTTCTTGGATTACTTTTCAGCATACAGATTGAATAAGCATGGTGAAAAGATAAAACCCTGACACATTCCTTTCTTGATTTTAAACCATGCAGTATCCCCCTGTTCTGTTGGAATGACAGCCTTCTGGTCTAAGCATAGGTTCTTCATGAGCACAATTAAGAATTCTCATTCTTCTCCATGTTATCCATAATTTATTATGATTCACACAATTGAATGATTGTGCATCATAAATAAAGCACAAGTAAACATCTTTCTGGTAGTCTTTGCTTTCAGCCAAGATCTATCTGACATCAGCAATGATGTCGCCTTCCATGTCCTCTTCTTCCAGCTTACATTTCTGAAAATTCCCTGTTAATATACTGCTGCAACCATTTTTGAATTATCTTCAGCAAGATTTTACTTGCATGTGATATTAATGATATTGTTTGATAATTTCCACATTCTGTTGGATCACCTTTCTTTGGAATGAATAAAATTACGGATCTCTTCCAGTCAGTTGGCCAGGTAGCTGTCTTCTAAATTTCTTGGCATAGATGAGTGAGTGCCTCCAGCATGGCATCCGTTTGTTGAAACATCTCAATGGGTAGTCTGTCAGTTTCTGGAACCTTGTTCTTCAACAATTCCTTCAGAGAAGCTTCGACTTCTTCCTTCAATACCAGTGGTCCTTGATTGTATGCCACCTTCTGATATGGACGAACCTCAACCAATTCTTTTTGGTACAGTGCCTCTGTGTATTCCTTCAGTCTTCTTTTGATGTTTCTTGCATCATTCAATATTTTGCCCATAGAATCTTCAATATTGCAACTCGAGATTTGAATTTTGTCTTCAGTTATTTCAGTTTGAAAAAAGCTGAGTGTGTTCTTCCCTTTTGGTTTTCTAACTCCCAGTATTTTCATATTTCATTATAATAATTGACTTTATCTTTTTTGAGTTGCTTTTTGAAATATTCTGTTCAGCTCTTTTATCTTGTCATTTCTTCCTTTTACTTTAGCTACTACATATTTATTTTTGTGTGCTGCACATATATTCATGCATATAATAATAGAACACATAACGGCACATAAAGACACAATCATGGATACATCCCAGATACAACTAAACACCTCATAGGACTGTTTTAATGAGTTTGAAGCTTGAGGTTATAGTCTTGTGCGACATCTCAACTGGCACAACATTATCTTTAATGTTTATGTTCTACATCTTAGTTTGGTAAGTAATATTTGTGGTCTTCAGCCATCTAAGCTTATAAACAGCTATCTAAGACACAGCTTTTGCTCTCCATTTGCCTGGAGCAAAAAAGACAGAAGGGAACCAAAGATTTAAAGAAGAAACCAGTCTACAAGACCAATTGCCAACATGAACTACTGCCTCACCTATCCCAAGATTAGAGGAACTATATGGTGCCTGTTCTATCATTATCAACTGTTCTAACCCAGGTCAAAATAGGTGGTCCTGGATAGAATGGGAGAAAATTAAAAATGTTAAAAGAAGGGACAGAATTATTGACCAGGAGAGACCTGGGGAATCCCTTAGACTATCACCCTAAGATAACATTTAAACTTATACTGATACTCCCAAGAATAACTTTTCAAGTCAATAAAAGTTTGGCTCATGAAATAAACGGTATCACCCATGAGTGTTGTGTCTCTTTAATTTTAAAATAAAATAATCTATTTGAGACCAAAGATCAAGATTTACTCTAAAACAAAGACAAGCTGACAGGGGCAGCAAGATGGCGGACTAGGCAGAAAGACTGCACAGACCCTTTTCAACAAAGAAAAGGGAAACCAATTAACACAGACAGAACATAATCCTGGACCCCTGAGCCTTGAAGGGAAGGATATAGAAGTGGATTAAACCCCAACTACCAGAATAATTTGCATGAAAATACCAAAAAAGGAGACAGACGGAGCTGTGGTCTGGCAGCGATCCTGAGCAATCCTGGCACAGACAGCTTGGAGATTCCTGAGTGGTGGTAGGACTTAAGAGTTAAGCTAAAAATCACTCTGCTAGCCAGAAACTGCATGGAGGACTGTGCACAGTAGCTGGTAAACAAATGGAGAAGGTGAAGAGAAAGGTGAGCTGAACTGTGGACTTTTGCTGGTCCGGAGGACGCCGCCAATTTGAAGGTTTAAAAAGTGGCTTGACTATTTTGGATATTTAAAGAGACAGCGCTCTCACAGATTCCTGGGGCTTAAGAACACGTTCTGTTTTCCAGCAACCCCAAGGACACTCGGGACCTGCAAGACTGAAAAGGTACGACATTCCTCTTGTTACTCTTAT
>NW_006921614.1:5852220-5898390 GCF_000298275.1 Orycteropus afer afer | reverse complement strand
AATGGAACAATCAGAATGGAAATAATAAGAATGTTGATGCAATGTGGAAAATGTAACCAATGTCACTGAACAATATGTGTGGAAATTATTAAATGGAAGCTAATTTGCTGTGTAAACTTTCATCAAAAACTCAATAAAACATATATTTAAAAAATCACCACTGGGAAGTGGAGACAAGACAGTGTTCTACTAATGCACTCTGCCCAGTTCCTCTACAAAAGAATCCCAGAGAAACCAAGTGAAACAGATACACATAATTATCCTGGAATTCTAAGCGTCAAATGAGAAGATAAAGAATTTGATTAAGCACTGATTGGAATGGAAAATGGAGCAAAATCAGTGCCTGGTGAGAGAGGAGAGACCAAGACCAGCCAATGTGTGGTCATTTTGAATAGTGGCATCAGATGCTGATGAGGAGGGAAAAATAAATAAATAAATAAAACCTTCATGGAATCCACAAGTTGATAATGACAGTGTAGATAGATGAGGAGAAAATCAAGCTGAGCAATAGACATGCAGAAGGATAAACAGCTCTGTGTGCCCAGAAGGGAGTCATACCCAAGCCACTAAATCAAGATTAAAGGGATACTGCTAACAAATGCATACTTTCACTGCACATAGGGGTAAATACTCTTTCTGCCACCACAGATGTAGTGACTATAGAAGCCCCGCCCTCGTCAGTCCCTCCCTGGACACCTCCACCTCTAGCAGACTGAGTCGGGCTGAAGCTTGCCCCTAGGTGCCTGAAGCACTGAGAGAACTTTTTACGCTGAATGCAAGAGGCACACCTCTGCAATCTCCTCCTTTAGGGGAATCACTTGTGCTAAGCACCTCCTGCCTCTGTAAATGGAAAGGCCTTTATTGGGGTCATCAGAGAAGATGGTATCAAGAGAGTTTTAATGGTTGGGGATTTTAATCAGGGCTGTGAACTCAAATGTCCATGAATTGTTGAATGTAAAACAAATCTGCTTTGCAAATTTGCATGGAGGAAATGCAGGACACACAGGAACGGGTAACTGTGAGGAGCACAGGGGAGAGGGGTACTGGGCAGGGAGGGGAGGAGACTGGGTTAGGGTTGGGGATGGTACTTGCAGAATGAAACCAAATGTACATGAAATGTTGAATGTAAAACAAACTCTGCTCTGTAAACTTGCACCTAAAGCACAATTTAAAAGAAGAAGAAGAAGGAGAAAGAGGGTTATTGGGATGAAAGATTGGTGAAAGCATAAGAAGACAAAGTAGAAGAGGAAAAAAGAAATAGGTAAAAAGGAAGAAAATTTGGGAAAAATAAGGAAACTGAGGAGAAGGAACTTTTGTAATGATGGTCAGCCAGCAGCCCTTTGAGTAGGCAGGTGTGATAGAAACCACCGATCCACTGGAGTGTGTGTCTGCAGAGGTGCATAGAGCCTGGCATGAGTGAGCACCTCTAATAGAGAAGGCTGCAGGTGTGTGCCTCTTGTGCTCCATGTGAGAAAGCTCAGACAGTGACACAAGCACAGAAAGGCAGAGCCTGTAAGTCTGTCTGTTTTGAGTGGGTTGCAGTGAGTGGCTATGGGACTTCCTTGGTCACTGGCTTGGTGGCAACAGGGAGAAGTTTTGCTCCTATTCACAGAGAAGCTGTACTTTTTGAAGTGGAGTGTGACTCACCAGTTGTGATTCACTGCTCCCCTTCTTGGCATACACAGCCAAGTCCTGTCCAAACTCTACTGAAAGGCCACCTTGACATTATTTATTTATTTATTTAAATTTTCTTTCTTTTCTTCTTCTTCTTCTTCTGTTGTTTCTGTAAGGATTGTGGGTATTTTGTGTCATTGGTATCTGTGCAAGTTTAGCCTCAGCTGAATCTATCCTTGGTCTAGAGTATAATCCTGTTCACTGATCCCCGTCTGATGTTCTCAGATATGTGTTTATCTGTAGCCTGGTGTTTGTTGTTAATGGTAATGCAGTATTGTGGATCTACTGGTATCTTTTTTTGTTGTTGTTGAGTTTTTTTACCTTTTACTTTTATTCTTTTTTCCTTTTTCTATTCTTCTTCTTCTCCTTTTTTTTTTTTTTCCCACCTTGCCCCATCCAGCAAGAGGAGGATGTTAACTATCTACTAATCCACCATATCTACTGCATCTACCACCTCACCCAATGGACAAGCACCACTATCATCTCCTACACCACTGGATCAATGACAGACACTGGACAACATCTGCTCTTCCCAACTACAGATTTTCTTCATGGCAAACAGAGACCCATACCACGTTTTGACCAATTATTCCACTAATGCACTAATCCAGCTAGGGAGTGCCTCACTGCTGCCAACCTAACAATAAAAGAAATGCACCTGACCTACTTATATGTTGTTGTTGTTGTTGTTGTTATGTGCTGTCAAGTCAGACCCAACTCATAGTGACCCCTCCTTGGGTTTCTGAGGCTGTATCACTACAGAAGTAGATTGCCTCATCTTCCTTCCTACAACGAAAAGAAGCAAAACCAAAAACCTGGGCAAAACAAACTAACACATAATTAACAATAAAAATAGCAACTTTAAAATGTCTCTGCAACAGCAGACAACTTCAATCCAAACAAACAGGACAAGAAAGTGTAAGCAAGTGATGAAAATTAAAGAACTAGGAAACCTCCATGGGAAGACGAGGTCATATATAAAAAAAATAAAATAAAATAAAAAGAATTCAAAAGATATATATGTATGATAAAGAATACATATATATATATATATATATATATATATATATATTAGTATATATATATCATATATATAATAAAATATTCAAAAGGTATGTATATATGTGTGCATATATGTATAAAAATGTATGTATATATATATATGTACATACATATATATGACCTTCCAAGAGCTCAAGGAAACCATAAACAGAAGTAAGGAAATTATTGATTGATGCAAGAAGCATCAAAAGAAGGTGGAAGAAATACACAGAGCCACTGTACCAAAAAGAATTGGTCAATGTTCAACTATTACAAGAGGTAGCAATATGACCAGCAACCAACAGCACTGAAGGAAGAAGTGCAAGCTGTGCTGAGGGAATTGGTGAAAAATAAGGCTCAGGAATTGACAGGACACACATTGAAATGTTTCAAGAAATGGATGCTATACTGGAGGCAAGTATTCGTTTATGCCAAGTAATTTGGAAGACAGCTACTTGGCCAACTGACTGGAAGAGATCTATATCTGCACTCATTCCAAAGAAAGGTGACCCAACAGTGTGTGGAAATTGTCAAACCATATCATTAATAACACATGCAAGTAAAATTTTGCTGAAGATAATTCAAAAACAATTGCAGCAGTATATTGACAGAGAACTTTCAAAAATTCAAGCTGGATTCAGAAGAGGATGTGGAATGAAGGATATCGTTGCTGATGTCAGATGGATCTTGGCTGAGAACAAAGAAAGAGGTTTACCTGTGTTTTATTGACTATGCAAAAACATTCTACTGTGTGGATCATAACAAATTACGGATAAAATTGCAAAGAATGAGAATTTCATAGCACTTAGTTGTGCTCAGGAGGAACATGTACATAGACCAAGAGGTTGTTGTTCAAAAAGAACAAGTGGATACTGCATTGTTTAAAATCCAGAAGAGTGTGTGTCAGGGTTGTAGCCTTTCACCACACTTATTAAATCTGTATACTGAGCAAGTAATCTGAGAAGCTGAAGTATATGAAGAAGAACACAGCATTAAGACAAGAGGAAAACTCATTAACAATCTGTGATATGCAGATGACACAACCTTGTTTTCTGAAAGTGAAGATGACTTGAAGAACTTACTGATAAAGATCAAACAATACAGTCTTCTGTATGCATTATATCTCAACAAAAAGAAACCGAAAACCTCACAACTGGACCAATGAGCAACATCATGATAAATGGAGAAAATATTGAAGTTATTAGAGATTCCATATTACTTGGATCTGCAATCAACATTCATGGAAGCAGTAGTCAAGAAATAAGATGTCATACTGTACTGGGCAAATCTGCTGTAAAAGACCTCTTTAAAGGTTGAAGAGCAAAGATATCACTTTGAAGATGACGATGTGCCTAACCCAAGTCATGGGATTTTCAGTCACCTCATATGCATGTGAAAACTGGACAGTGAATAAGGAAGAGCAAAGAAGAATTGATGTCTTTGAATTATAGTGTTGGTGAAGAATTCTGCTAATACCATGGACTGCCTGAAGAATGAAGAAATGTGTCCTGGAAGAAGTGCAGATGGAATGCTACTTCGAAGTGAGAAAGCCAGACTTCATCTCACCTACTTTGGTCATGTTGTCAGAAGGGACCATTCTCTGGAGAAGGGTATGATGCTTGGTGAAGTAGAGGGTCAGTGAAAGAAGGGGGATTCTCAATAAGATGGACTGACAGTGACTGCAACGATGGGCTCAAGAATAGCAAGATTTGTGAGGATGGCACAATACTGGGCTGCATTTTGTTCATGAGGTCACTATGAGTTGGAATTGACTCAACAGCGCCTAACAACAACAATAACAATAGCACAGACACACCTGTATTTATACTCATGTATACTCATTCACATGAGCTCTGATGGTGTAATGCCTAAGGCATTTGACTGCTAACCAAAAGGCAGGCAGTTCAAACCCACCAGGCACTCCTCGGAAGGAAGGTTGGGCAATCTACTTCTGTAGAGATGCCATCTCAGAAACACAAGGAGGGGTCACTATGACTCGAATCAACTCAATAGCAGTGAGTTTTTTTTTTTTTTTTAATATTCATTCATATACCTTCTGATACACATATATGCATACATATCTATCTATGTAACCACTTGTGTTTTTGCTTGTTACTGCTGGTGTTGTCAAATTCTATCTGCTATAACATTTATCAATAATGTTCCTTATTCTTGTGTATTTCTTAATGTCATAATTTACCTTGGTTAAGTTTTGCTCACTTCACCAACATTTGGTGTTGCCTTTCCCATTCAAAACTAACAAGTGTCTCCTGTCTAGAGAGTGATGTTCCCTCCCTCCTTCTCCTTTCCCTGGTATCCACCAAATAATGATAATTTTTATATATATACAGGCACCCCCTACGTTGCAAATAAAATCCATTCCTTAGTGTGTCTTTAAGTCAAATTTGTAGGTAAGTTAGAACAGGTGCACATGGTTCTTATTTAGCCTTACTTCGGTGCAATGAAAGACTCAAATCCTTTTCAGTGATTTAAAATCTGCCCATGGAGCAAGTAACAGTGATTATGATGAAGAATTTGTTACCAAATTGGCATTGATTCAATCATATCAAAGTGAGGAGGAATTTATATAACATTAAAGGGCAAGTACAAGTTGTCTGTAAGTTGAACATTTATAACCTGTGAACTTCCTGTACCTATTACTCTTTTTGTAAAAGTGAGATCATACAATATTTGTCCTTTTATGCTTGATTTATTTCACTCAGCAAAATGTCCTACAGATTCATCCATGTTATAAGATGTATTGAGGATTCATCAATATTTGTCATAGTTGCTTAATCTTTCATTATGTCTTATTTTTGTTGGATGCTGTTGAGCTGGCTCTGACTCAGCGAATGAATGAAACTCTGCCCAGTGCTGTGCCATTCTCACAATCCCTGCTACGCTTGGGCCCATTGTTGCAGCCACTATGTCAATCCATGGTGTTGAAAGTCTTCCTGTTTTTTGCTGACTTTATCAAGCATGATAACCTTCTCCAGAAACTGGTTCCTTCCAATGATACGACCAAAGTAGATGAGACAAAGTCTGGCTGCTCTTTCTTCTAAGGAGCATTCTGGCTGCACTTCTAGGACAAATTTGTTTGTTTTTCTGGCAGCTCATGGTATTTTCAGTATTCTTCACCAACACCATAACTCAAATGCATTGATTATTCTTTGGTCTTCTCTATTCATTGTTCAGCCTTCACATGCATATGGTGCTATTGAAAATACTATGGCTTGGGTTAGTCACATTTTAGTCTTCAAAGTGACATCTTTGCTCCTTAACACTTTAACAAGGTCTTCTGCACCATATTTGCCAGTGCAATACAGTCTTATTTCTAGACTACTGCTTCCCTGAGTATTTATTGTGTGTGTAAGTAAAGTGAAATCTTTGGCAACTTCAATCTTTTCTCCATTTATCATGATGTTGCTTATTGGTCCAGTTGTGAGATTATTTATTTATTTATTTTTATGTTAAGGTATAATACATATTGAAGACTGTAGTCCTGATCTTCATCAAAAAATGTTTCAAACCTTCTTCACTTCCAGCAAGCAAGTTTGTGTCACTTGCTTATTGCAGATTCTTAACAAGTTGTCCTCCAATTCTGATGCCACATTCTTCTTCATACAGTCCATCTTCTTGGATTATTTGTCAGAATACAGATTGAATAAGTATGCTGAAAGGATACACCCTTGATGCACACCTTTCTTGATTTTAAACAATGAACTATCCCCTTGTTCTGTTTGAACAACAGCTTCTTGGTCTGTGTACAGGTTCATCATGAGTACAATTAAGTGTTAGGGAATTCCCATTCTTCCCAATGTTATCCATAATTTGTTACGATCCACACAGTCAAAAGCCTTTGCATAGTCAATAAAACACAGGTAAACATCTTTATGAATTCTTTGTTTTCAGCCAAGAGCCATCTGATATTAGCAATGATATCCCTCAATTCCACATCCTCTTCTTAATCCAGCTTGAATTTCTGAAAGCTCCCTGTCAATATACTGCTGCAACCATTTTTAAATTATCTTCAGCAAAATTTTACTTATGTGTAATATTAATGTTGCTATTCGATAATTTCCACATTCTGGAGGTGCTCTGGTGGCATAGTGCTTAAGGCATTTGACTGCTAATCAGAAGGCTGGCAATTCAAACCCACCAGCCCTTCCTCAGAAGGAAGATTGGGCAATCTACTTCTGTAGATATACCACTTCAGAAACCCAAGGAGGGGTCACCATGAGTTGAATCAACTTGATGGCAGTGAGTTTTTTTTTTTTTTTTTGGTTGGGTCACCTTTCTTTGGAATGGGCACAAATATGGATCTCTTCTAGCCAGTTGACCAGGTAACTGCCTTTCAAAATCTTGGCATGAATGATTGAGCATTTGCAATGTACCATCTTTTTGTTGAACATTTCAGTTGGTATTCTGTCAATTCCTGGAGCCCTTTTTTTTGGCCAATTCCCTCAGTGCAATTTGGACTGGTTCATGATTATATATTACTTCCTGAAATGATTGAAAGTCTACCTGTTCTTTTTGGTACAATGACTCTGCTTATTCCTTCCATCTTCTTCTGATACTTTCTTCATCATTTACTAATTTGCCCACAGAATCCTTCAATATTGCAAATCGAGGCTTGAATTTTTTCCTCAGCTCTTTTAGCATGATAAATGCTGAGTGTGTTCTCTCTCTCTTTTTTTAAACTGCAAGTCTTTGCACATTTTGTTATAATACTTTGTCTTCTCCAGCTTCCCTTTGAAATCTTCTGTTCAGCTCTTTTGTCATTTCTTCCACTAGCTTTAGATACTCTCCAATCAAGAGTAAGTTTCAGAGTCCTTTCTGATATCCAATTTTGTCTTTTCTTTCTTTCCTGTCTTTTTAATGACATTTTGCTTTCTTCATTTATGATGTTGTTGATGTTACCCATAACTCCTCTGGTCTGTCCTTGGAGTTCAATGTGTCAAATCTATTCTTCAGAGGTCTCTAAATTCAAGTGGGATATAATCAAGGTCATATTTTAGCTCTTGTGGAGTTGTTTTAATTTTCTTCAGTTTCAACTACAACTTGCATATGGACAATTGATGGTCTGTTCCATCAGTTACTGTCCTTGTTTTGACTGATGATATTGAGCTTCTCTCTCACCTCTTTCCATGGATGTAGTTGATTTGATTCCTGTGTTGTCCATCTGGCAAGGTCCACATGTATAGCCATTGTTAATGTTGTTGAAAAAAGGTATTTGCAATGAGCAAATTATTGGTCTTACAAAATTCTATCATGCAATGTCTGGCATCATTTCGATCACCGAGGCCATATTTTCTAATTACCAAAGCTTCTTCTTTGTTTCTAATTTCTGCATTCCAATCACCAGTAATTATCAACACATCTTGATTGCATGTTTATTCAATTTCAGACTGCAGAAGTTGGTAAAAATTTTCACTTTCTTCATCTTTTCGCTTTAGTAGTTGATGCATAAATTTGAATAATATTCATATTAACTGATCTTCCTTGTAGACAGATGGATATTATCCTATCACTGACCACATTGTACTTTAGGACAGATCTTGAAATGTTCTTTATGACATTGAATGTGATACCATTCTTCTTCATGTTGTCATTCTGACATAGTAAGCCATATTATTGTATGATTCAAAATGGCTTATACTAGTCCATTTCAGTTCACTAATATGTATGATATCAATCTTTTGCATTCCAGTTCATTTTTGACAACTTCCAATGTTCATAGATTCGTATTTCATACTTTCCACATTCTGATTATTAATGAATGTTTTCAGCTGTTACTTCTCATTTTTTATCATGTTCCATCAGCAAATGAAGGTCCAAAAGCTTTACTCCATCCACGTCATTGAGGTCAACTCTACTTTGAGGAGGCACCTCTTCTCCAGTTGTATTTAGAGTGTCTTGAAGGACTCATCTTCTGACACTGTATCAGACAATATCTCTCTGGTATTCATAAAATTTTCCAGTAATTTATCAGACAGTGTTTCTCTGCTATTCATAAGATTTTCAGTGGCCAAGTGTTTCAGAAGTGGGTGGCTCTGTTCTTCCCAGTCTGCCTTAGTCTGGAAGCTCCAGTGAAACCTGTCTGCCATAGGTGACCCTGCTGGTACTTGAAATAACAGTGGCATGGCTTCCAGCCTTACAGCAACACTCAAATCACCACAGTATGACAAACTGTTAGATGAGTGATGCATTGTATGTATACAGACTCAGATTACCTAGTGAGCAAGATAATTACTGGTGTACTTGTGCTTAATACTAATCTGTAGTGAACAATTTCACTTGGGTTTCATGATGTGGTAAGAATCATGTGAAACTGTTTACTAAAGATTAGTAAATAAGCACAAGTTAACCAGTGCTTACTTTGTTTACTGAGTACTAGGTCCCTGTCAGGGATTGTAAATCTGAAGAGGTTTTGGTTCTGTAGGAAGGTGCTGTGAGGTTTGGAGACAGACAGATGCCAGCCAAGCCTAGAAGCAGAAACTTTGATCTGTTGAAAATTGTGAAATTGTTCACTATAGACCAGTAAGCAAGCATCAGTAAGCCCATGCTTACCTTGATTCTTGAGTAATCCACTTCTGTTGGTTTGGTTGTGTATATCACATTTTGTTTAGCCATTCATCCATTGGTGGGCACTTTGGATGCTTCCATCTTTTTGCTATTGTGAATAATTCCACAATGAATACAGGTGTGCATATGTCTATTCATGTCTCTGCTGTTAGATCTCTAAGGTATATAACAAAGAGTGGAATTGCTGAACCATAACGTATTTCTATTTCTAGCTTTTGGAAGAAGTAGCATACTACATTCCTTAGTGGTTGTACCATTTTACATTCCCACCATGAATGGATAATCTCCCCACAAATTTGCCAATGTTTATTGTTTTTTTTTTTTTTTTTTTTAATCATTGTCACTTTTGCAGGGGTAAGAGGATATATCATTGTAGTTTAGATTTACATCTCACTGATGGCTAATGATCCCAAACATCTTTTCATGTGTTTGTTGGCCACTTGAATGTCCTCTCTGGAGAAATTTCTGTTCATATCCTTTGCCCATTTTTAAATTGGATTGTTTGTCTTTTTGTTGTTGAGTTGTTGAAGTTTACTATATATTGTAGAGTTTAGACCCTTTACCATTTCATTTTCATTTATTTTTTTTCCCAACCTGTAGGTTTTCTTTTGATAAAGTTTTTGATATATTTAACTTTTATTTATTTTAATGTATTTAACATTTAGTAAAACAACAACAACTGAAAAAGTTCACTGCCGTCCAGTCAGATCCGACTCAGGAATCCCTCCTTGGGTTTCCAAAGTGGTATCGCTATGGAAGTAGATCACCCAATCTTCTTTCTGAGGAGTGGCTAGTGGGTTTGAACCACCAGCCTTCTGGTTAGTAATCAAATGTGTTAGGCACTATGACACTAGGCACCAGTTATCTCATTTGTCTTCTATTGCTTTTGCATTTGTAGTTGTGTTTGGTAACCTATAACTGAAAATATTAGGTCTCATAGTTCTTTCCAGTAATATATCTGACTGATTTTCACTGCTATTCATAAGATTTTCACTGCCAATTCTTTGAGAAGTGGATGGCCTCTTCCTTCTTCTGAGTCTGTCTTAGTCTGGAAACTCTGCTGAAACCTGTCCACCATGGGTAACCTTGCTGGTATTTGAAACACCAGTGGCACATCCTCCAGCCTCACAGCAACACTCAAACCACAACAGTAAGACAAACTGACAGACAAGTTTGTCTCCCTTAGTTGTTTCAAACGGCTTTGCTCATTTCCTGGTCTCTCTCACACTGCTTGCTTACTCAGCCCTCTGCTGAAGCACAAACACCCGTCTTCTACTGGTCCCAGGTCTGGCTCACTGTGGCCTGCCCCCACTCACACAAACTCCTGTCTTCTGCTGGTCCCAGTGGACCAATGGAAGCAGCAGTCAAGACATCAAAGAAGTATTGCATTGAGCCAATCTGTTGCAAAAGGCCTCTTTCAAGTGCTGAAGAGCAAAGATATCTCCTTGAAGACTAAAATGTGCCTAACCTAAGCCAGGGTATTTTCAATTACCTCATATGCATGTGAGAGCTGAACAATGAATAAAGAAGACCAAAGAAGAGTTAATGGTTTTGAGTTGTGATGTTGATGAAGAATGCTGAAAGTACTGTAGACTGCTAAAAAAACTAACAAATCTGTCCTAGAAGAAGTACAGCCAGAATGCTCCTTGGAAGGGAGAATGGCCAGACTTTGTCTTGCCTACTTTGATCATGTTGTCAGAAGGGACCATTCTCTGGAGAAGGATGCCATCCTTGGGAAGGTAGAAGGTCAACGAAAGAGGGGATTGTTGACATGGTGACTGCAGCAATGAGCTCAGTCAGATATAGTAGGAATCATGAGGCTGGCAAAGGACCAGGTAGTATTTCATTCGGTTGTACACAGGGTCACTATGAGTTGGAGATGACTTGACGGCACAAAACAGTAACATAGTTTTCCTCCTATAATGTCTCCCAGGAACTTTGTAGTGTTAGCTTTGACATTTAGGTCTCTGATTCCTTTTGAGTTGGTTTTTGTATATGATGTTAGGTATGAATCCTGTTCATTTTTCTGCAAACAGATATCCAGTTTTGCCAGCGTTATTTGTTAAAATAAGACTACTTCTTCCCATTGAATGAATTTTGACCCTTTGTCAAAATTCAGCTGTCCATAGATGGATGAATTTACTTCTGGGTTCTCAATTCTATTCCATTAGTCTATGTGTCTTTCATTGAACCAGTACGAGGCTGTTTTTATTACATTGGCTGTATAATATGTTTTGAGATCAGAGAATGTGAGGTTTCCTACTTTTTTTCTCAGTATTACTCTGACTATTTGGGTCTTCTTTCCTTTCCATATAAAGTTGATGATATGTTTTTCCATTTCAATGAAGAATGTTGTTGGAATTTGGATTAGGATTGCATTATATCTATAGATCACTTTCACAATGTTAAGTCTTCCAATCTGTAAGTACGGAATGGTTTTCCATTTATACAGGTCTCTTTTAGTTTCTTGAAATAGTGTTTTATAGTTTTCATTGTATAGGTCTTTTATATCCCTGGTTAGGTTTATTCCTAAGTATTTTATCCTTTTGGGGGCTGTTGTAAATGGTGTTTTCTTGATTTCCTTTTTGGAATTCTTGTTAATGCAGAGGAACTCAACTGTTTTTTGTATGTTGATCCTGTACCTTGCCACTTTGCTGAGTCCTTCTATTAGATCCATTAGTTTTCTTGTGAAATCTCTGGGATTTTCTCTGTATTGGATTGTGTTATCTGTGAGTAAAGGCAGTTTTACATTTTCCTTTCTAAGCTGAATACCTTGTATTTCCCTGTCTTGCCTTATTGCTCTAGCTAGGAATTCCAGTACAATATCAAATAAAAGTGATGATGGGGGCACAATAGTGATTTATTGTAAAATATTAATACTTTGTCCAGAGTCCACTTTGCACAGCACCTTGTACTATGCAAAACATTTTTTGATTGCTATTTAAGTCTTGTAATAGCCCTCTGCAATAACTCTGATCCACAAATAAGGAAAATGAGGCCTGGAGTGGCAAACAGACTTGCTCATAATCACAGAGCTGCTAAGTTACAGATCTGGGACTCAATGTGTTTTAATCAAATACAGTGCCACAGTTAAAATACACCTTCATCAACCTACCACCTCTTTCTTGTTCAAATCTTCCTTTAACACCTACATGCCCCATGGTCTCCCTAGAGTTGTACTCATATTGCTCCTGAGAGATAATGATTGTTGTTGTTGTTGCTAGTTGCTGTGAATTCAGCTCTGACTCATAGTGACCTTAAGTACAACAGAATGAAACATGGCTTGGTCTTGTACCAGCTTCACAATCCTTGCTATACCTGAGCCCATTATTTCAGCCACTGTGTCAATCCATCTCATTGAGGGTCTTCCCCTTTTTCTCTGACTTTACCAAGCATGCTATCCCTCTCCAGGGAATGGTTTCTTCTGACAACATGACCACAGTAGGTGAGACAAAGTCTGGCCATTCTTACTTCCAAGGAACATTCCAGCTGTGCTTCCTCTAGGACAGATTTGTTAGTTCTTTTGACAGTCTATGGTACTTTCAATATTCTTTACCAACACCACAATTCAAAAGAATCAACTCTTCTTCTGTCTTCCTTATTCATTGTCCAGCTTTCACATACATATGAGACAGTTATTGGAACTATCTAAATGCTTTGTATAGTGAAGGAAGCAAATGAGCTTCTGCTCAGAGTGACAGTTAAATGTGTTGCCTGTCTGTAGTTACAGAGTCATCCCTGTGTGTAAGATGCCTTTTACACCCACTCCTCAATTCATTCATTGCTATTGTTGTTGGCAGCTGTTGAATTGGCCCCTGAGGAGATTCCAGACACAAAGACAAGAAACACTGTTTAATTCTGGTCACCCTCTTGATTGGTTGTTGTTGGGACAGTTGTGATCCATATAGAATAGTTTTTGTTGGACCCCTGTATGGGACAGGGATTCTGCTAGGTGAGCTGGCATTCAGTGGGGAGCAAGAAATTGCCCTTTCCCTCAATAGGCTTATAGTTGTCCCCTAAGTGCATTAGTGAAGGGAAAGATCAAATTTTATCATCCACCCTGGACACTTCTGTCCCACTAACGTCATCTCGAGAGCCCTTTCTATGATTTGGCCTTATGGAATTTGGCACCAACTTCCTAAGCTGAGCTTACTTTGTACACCTGTGTTAGAACTGCTCATTTATTATGAATGCAATGGTCACCTAGTATACACATTCCAACTCTTATGCCCCACCAATTCTCTAACTTAAAATGCTTTTCAGCACAGGCAGAAAATATGGCAGAAGAACCTTTCTAGTCTAACAAATGATAACTGAAATTTGCTCTTTGTTGCTGGGCCTTGGCTATCAAAGAAAATCACACATGTCTGCTAGCCGTAGTTCAGATGATTTCTATTTTACTCAGTATTAATGTTTTATGAAATCTCTCTAGGGCCCAGGGGATCCATAATTGGCTTTTAGTTCTTTATTCTGCACTGTCTTGTCTAATTGCCAAGATGGTTCTATGATAAGACTCCCATTTTAAGATGGCTTTAATGTATTTACCAGCCTTCTTGTCTTCATGCAGGCACATGTCTTTGAGCAGAATTTTAATTATGCTTTTCTTTTATAGGGGAGGAGATGGAGAAATTATCAGGTTAATTATACTTGTGTTTCTTTGAGTTTTATTATCTATATTTCATTTCAGTGAACTATTATACAGAGCATTGCCAATAACAAGCTCTTCAGATTCTATTTTTTAATTTAAGTGTGAGACTAAGAAAAGAAGGAGTCTTGAGGTGCAAGTGGTTAATCACTCAAACTGCTAGTCAAGAGGTTGATGGTTCAAACCTATACAGAGGCACCTCAGGTATCTGCTTCTGAAAGGTAACAGCTTGGGACATATTATAGAATACTTTTGCTCTGCAAATTTTGGGTCACTATGAGTCAGAATTGACTTGAAGGGAATTAGGGGAAAAAAAAAAAAATAGCACTAAGAGTACCAAATCTGTGGAGCAGAGATAAGGTCTATTTATAATCAAGCCTGCCTTTCATATAATGTTTACTAGGTTCTGTAGTATATGAGCCCTGTTGGGTCAAGAGAGTCTCTAAGTGGTGCCAATGGTTAACAGGCATGCACGCTAATTGAAAGATTGGCAGTTCAAATTCACCCAAAAGTGCCTCAGAGCAAAGACCTGGTGATCTACTTCTGAAAAGTCAGCCATTAAAAACCCTATGGAGCACAGTTCTACTCTGACACACATGAGCAACTGGTTAGTGGTTGGGTTAAAGTGATGTTTTCCCTCTGGGCACCTTGGTTTGGAGTTTGTATTGAATTGTTTCTGAATACTTTAGAAAAGCCAATGAGTGTACTCAGTTGCTCCTAGTATTCTCCTTTACAAAGAGCCCATGGACTATTTAGAAAAATACTGCAATGAAAATGCAAGAGGATTTGGAGATGTGATGCTTGTCAGGGTTTATACATCAAATCAGAGTTTCAGTTTATTTTACTAATTTCTATTTTCTTTTTACTGCCAACTTCATGTGTTTTCAGAAAAATGAGAACAAGAAAAAAAAAAGTCAATTCTAGATCTGATCATCTGATCCTATTTCCATAAAGTGAAACAAATTGAGGTGTTTGGGATCTACCAACTGCAGCTGATTTTTCCTTTAATAGTGATTGCAGTTGCATACCATGTGCAAATCTCATGCAAGATTCCCGTAAAATGTAATTTTATACTCTCAACTTCTACAATAAGTTTGAACTGTGAACAGAGTCCAGGTTTTGCATACATAGCTACATCTGTCATCATCTGTCAGCTTGTTGTACTGTGGTGCCTTGTGTGTTGCTGTGATGCTGGAAGTTATGCCACTGGCATTTCAATAGCAGCAGGGTTGCCAAGGTGGATAAATTTTAGCAGAGCTTCCTGATTCAGACAGACTAGGAAGAAGGACCTGAGGTCTACTTCTGAAAAAATTGGCCATTGAAAACCTTATGAATAGCAGCAGAACACTGGCTGGTATAGTGTCAGAAGATGAGCCCCTCAGGTTGCAAGGCACACAAAATACAACTGGGGAAGAACTGCTTCCTAAAAGTAGAGTCAACTTGAATGACATAGATGGAATAAAGGTTTTAAGGCCTTCATTTACTGGTGTGGCATGACTTGAAATGAGAAAAAACAGCTACAGATATCCACTAATAATCAACATGGAATGTAGGCAGTATGAATCTAGGAAAATTGGAAGTGTCAAAAATGAAATGGAACACACAAAGATCGATATTCTAGGCATTAGTGAGCTGAAATAGACTGATATTGGCCATTTCGATTCAGACAATCATATGGTTAACTATGTGGGAATAATAAACTGATGATGAATGGTGTCCCATTTATTGTCAAAAAGAAAATGCCAAGATCTATCCAGAAGTACAGCTCTGTCAGTTATAGGATAATATCCATATGCCTACAAGGAAATCTAGTTAATAGACTATTATTCAAATATGGCATCAACCACTAATGGCAAAGATGAAGAAATTGAAGATTTTTACTAATTTCTGCAGTCTGAAATTGATAAAATATGCAATTAAGGTGCACTGATAGTTATTGATAATTGGAATGAAAAAATGGAAAACAAAGAAGGATCAGTAGTTGGAAAATGTGTTCTTGGTGATAGAAACAATGTTAGAGATCATATTATAGAATTTTTCAAGACCAACAATTTATTCATTGCAAATACTTTTTTTCAACAATATAATTGGGAAGTATATACATAGACCTTGCCAGATGGAATACACAGGAATCAAATTGACTACATCTGTGCAAAGAAATGATGGAGAAGTTCAATATTATCAGTCAGAACAAGATCAGGGGCCAAATGTGGAACAGACCATATGTGGGACTTGCTCATATGCAAGTTCATGTTGAATCTGAAAAAAATTAAAACAAGTGCACAAATATCAAGGACTTGAGTATATTCCACTTGAATTTAGAGATCATCTCAAGAACAAATCTGATGCATAGAAACTAATGACCAAAGACAACATGGGTTGTGGTATGACATCAAGGATATCATATATAAAGAAAGCAAAATGTCATTAAAAAGAAAGAAAAGACCAATGTAGATGTCAGAAGAGACTATGAAACTTGCTCTTGAACATAGAGTAGCTAAAGTGAATGGAAGAAATGATGAAGTAAAAGTGCTGAACAAAAGATTTCATAGGACAGCTTGAGAAGACTAAGTAAAATATTAAATTATGCAAGGACCTAGAGTTAAATAAACAAAACCAAAAGTAAAACCTTGGAATTTCTCAAGGTGAGAGAAATGAAGAAAAAAATTCAAGCCTTGAGTTGCAATACTGAAGGATTCTATGGGCAGGAATGGTTGAAAGAACACAGAAGGAATAAATGGAGGCACTGTACCAAAAAGGATAGGTCAATGTTCAACCATTTCAAGAAGTAGTATATGATCAAGAAGCAAGTGCTTTTGAAGGAAGCAGTCTGAACTGCATTGAATGCATTCGCCTAAAACAGGACTCCAGCAATTGACAGAATAGCAACAGAGATATTTCAACAAAAAGATGCAACACTGGAAATGCTGAATCATGTATGCCCAGATTTTGGAAGGCAATTACCTGGACTACTGACTAGAAGTGATCCATATTTGTATTCATTTCAAAGAAAAGTGATTTAACAGAATGTGAAAATTATTGAACAGTATCATTAACATCACATGCAAGTAAAATTCTGCTGGAGATCATTTGAAAAATGATTGCAGCAGGACATTGACAGGGAACTTCCAGAAATTCAAGCAAGATTCAAAAGAGCATGTGGAATGAGGGTTAGCATTGCTGATGTCAAATTGATCTTGGCTGAAAGCACAGAATACCAGAAAGATGTTTACCTGCATTTTATTGGCTATGTAAAGGTCTTCACTGTGTAGATCTGCTAAAATAATTTCTTATAGAAGGATCAGCACAAGACTGGTCCCTGTGAAATGAAGGTTAAAGATGTTCCAAATGTCCAGCTTCTCAGGGTAAACAAATCTCACTGCAAATTTTATCCAGTCTACCAGACTGGCTGTCCCCTCCAGGTTAATCTTCTGTGTAACTGGATTTTTATCATCATTCATGACTGTTCCATAGTGAGTTGTGGGTGTTGCATCAACCCAAACATATGCTTCCATTCTGTAACATTTAAAACTAAAGACACTGCCCCTAAATTAGTTACTCCCACAATCCACTTTAGTAAAAGTTCTACAGGAAGCTGATAATACCAACCTATAAACTGAAGCAACTCCTTTACACTATATCCCTGGTTTCAAAAGTTTCTTGGTTTTGCCCATTCCCATCCCAGATTACCTTCTTGCTGACCAGTGGTTGTAGGGTTACTTCCTATTGTTCCAACACAATTTTTCCTTACTGAGTAGGCCCTGAGACTAATGGTGATAGGTCTTACTGAATGGGATCTGGTCTTTGTTCAGTGCTACAATTCTCCCCTACATTTTTTCCCTTCCATTACAGCTATTACTAATAACAGCAACCAAGAAATTGTTCATCTCACCCTTTCCTTATCACTCCATATTTCCATATGTGTCAAACTAACCATTTCCTCAGGAGTTAGATCCACAACTCTTAAATACCATGAATATCTTTCGCCTTGGTAACTGATTGCACTATAGCAGCTGCTTTAACCCATGAGTGTTTTTTATTCCATCCAGAAACCAGTTGTTTCTCATTCTCCCACTTACCCTCCTTTTTTTTTTTTTCCAGAACCACATATTCTGATGAGTCTGGATCATTGCAATGAACCTCACTATTCTGACATCAACTGCTCAAATAATTTTAGAAGGGTCAACACAAAGCTGGTCCCTACGAAGCAAAGGTTAAAGATGTCCCAAATGTCCAACATTCCCAAACTGTTGTACCACTCCAGTCCCTTCTGACAACATGACCAAAGTATATAAGATGAAGTCTAGACATTCTCACTTCCAAGGAGCATTCTGGCTGTACTTCCTCCAGGACATATTTGTTAGTTCTTTTCTCAGTCCATGGTACTTTCAGCAT
The DNA here is from genome assembly GCF_000298275.1 of Orycteropus afer afer. Classification (NCBI taxonomy): domain Eukaryota; kingdom Metazoa; phylum Chordata; class Mammalia; order Tubulidentata; family Orycteropodidae; genus Orycteropus; species Orycteropus afer. The sequence goes on along the minus strand of NW_006921614.1, from coordinate 5,880,050 downwards.
TCTTTGCCAACACTAAATCACAGTCATGGTGTTCATTATATATGATAGAGAACAATAGAAATCATCACAAGATCATGATTGGTGCTAGGTCAATTCATAACTGTTGTATTTGGAACTACAGAAGTGGGGAAAGGACCATGATTGGAACTGATACATAACTGTAGTTTGAAAGTTTATAGGATTGGTTCTGGTGTCTTAATTACCAGGCTACATGGTGGTTGGGAGCCCTGGTAGTAGAGTGCCTAAGGTGCTTGACTGCGAACCAGAAGACTGGAGATTCAAACCCACTAGCCACTCCTTGGAAGGAAGTTTGGGCAATCTACTTCCATAGTGACACTGCCTCAGATACCCAAGGAGGAGTCACTATGAGTTGGGTCTGACTCAAGGACACATAACAACAACAACAACAACACATGGTGGTTGGAGTATGACTCATGGTCATGAGATCTGGAGTCATAGTACCAAAATCTCAAACTTTAACTTAAATTCCTACTACTAATGAGCTCTGGTGGCATAGTGCCTAAGGCATTTGACTGCTACCCAGAAAGCTGGTGGTTCAAACTCCTCGGAAGAAAGGGTGGGCAATCCACTTCTGTAGTGATACCACTTCGGAAACCTAAGGAGGGGTCACTATTAAATTAGATAACATTACTCTGATTGGTTACTTTTGGTAAATAATAGGCAAGTTCCATAGTTCTTTGTGTAAGCGTCTTTTGGCATTTTAGTTCATATAGTTTCAACCACACTCTTCTTGAGGGAAAACTGCCCTTCCTTGGGCTTGCCCTGGGCTTATCTAAGTATAGCCACATGGCTGGTTTAATGATCAGCAAGCTTTGAGGAAGTAACATAAAGAACCCAAATGGCGTTTGAAATTATGTCAAGATTCAAAATGGAGTTAGAGTGCTTGCTATGGACCCTCACCCTTCTACAAACCAGGTGTTTAGAATTTAAGCCCTAATGTATTCTCTCCTCTTAATCATGGATTTTCTTTAAAATCCTTTGATCATGCCTAGGTTGGTGTGCTTTCTTCTGTACAGACAGGCAGATGGCCCCTGTAGATGGTTTCTTGTTTTAAGATAAGTTTTAAAAACACAGATACTATCCTTTTTGATAACCAGGCACCATCACAGCCAGATGATGGAAGTAGATTGCCCAACCTTCCTTCCGAGGAGTGGCTGGTGGGATCGAACCACCAGCCTTCTGGTTAGCTGTCAAGTGCCTTAGGCACTATGCTACCAGAGCTTCCAACAGAAGTGTAGAAGAGAAAAAGGACCTTCTTCTAGAGAGAGAAAGACAGACAGAGAGAGAAAGACTTGCCCAAAATTAAGTACCCTGAATTCAGACTTCTAGCTTTCTAAATTGTGGGAAAATAAGTTTGTTAAAGCCAAAAAAGAAAGAAAGAAATCAGGCAAGGCTGGAGTGTCTAATTTATCCAAGGCCTCTCTCATCTGTAAAAAATATTGCTAAGGATTGACAGTTCTTATTGGTTGACATTTTCATAAGCCAATCTAAAATCCAGGAAGCCTAAGGCATGAGACCTCCTGTACAATAAAGAACAGAAGAAAAACATTCAGTGAAGTGCCGTAAAAGATACAAAATCAGCAAGATAATCCAGAATGGACCTCTTCTGTTGGAGGTCTTTGGTTAATTTATTTAAAATATACTAAGTGCTCTTTCTGAAAGCAAGCTGTGCATCCCTTGTTTACCCACTAGCAGTCATAGAACACTTTTTCAGAAACGGAAGTGAAGCCTAAAGTAAGATAGAGTCTGAGCCAACTATTTTGTCAGCCATTTTAATTAGACCAAGAGTCTCAGTTTTAGGATGTCTTCACACATTTTTCCTCCTTCTGATCATGAATTTCTGTAGAAATTCCTTGACCACCATTATAAGAATGTCTTCTCCCACTTGGACACTCTGCTTTTGTGATTTTTAATTAGGGTAAATGCAGGGCAAGATCACATTGGAAGAACCATTTAATTTCCCAAAAGGTTGACTCAAGGTGTGAGGTCAATCTCCTCTGAGGACTTAATTTCTTTAAGATACATAATTTTCTGCATAGCAAAGGGTGACAATTTGATTACAAGCATTAGATAGGCATTTCATACATGGCCTTGAATGCCAATTAAAATAACTACTGATTTACCCTAAACATAGCTCTCAGTCTGACCTTTGGAGTCTGTTTCTCAAAACAGACTGAATTCTTCAAAAGCACACAATGCTGAAAGGAAAATGGTCTTAGGCCAGTTTATCTGGACCACTGTTTGACTCAAAAGTAGGTTTTAGGCACCAGTTTTTCTAATGCTCAAGGTTCAAAGGGACATCTAAGAGCAATGGCCTGTGTAGGTTATCCCAACTTTCAGGAAAGCCAGGAACCTGGACAGTGATTAAGGGGCAGTAGTTCAGAAACTACTTGAGCAGAGAGTAGCTAAAGCCAATGGAAGAAATGACAAGATAAAAGAGGTGAACAGAAGATTTCGAAGAGCAGTTCAAGCAGACAAAACCAATTACTATAATGAAATGTGCAAAGAACCTGGAGTTTGAAAACCAAAAGGGAAGAACATGTTCAGCATTTCTCAAGCTGAAAGAATTGAAGAAAAAATTTATGCCTTGAGTTTCAATCTTCAGAGATTCTATGGGCAAGATATTGAATGATGCAGGAAACATCAAGAGAACATGGCAGCAATACACAGAATAACTGTACCACAAAGAACTGATCGAGCTTCATCCATTTCAGGAAGTGGCATATGGTCTAGAACCAATGGTACTGAAGGAGGAAGTCAAAGCTGCAATGAAAGAATTGTTAAAGAACATGGCTATGGGAATTGACAGAATACCCACTGAGATATTTCAACAAATGGATGCCCCATTGGAGGCACTCACTTGGTTATGCCAAGAGATTTGGAACACAGCTACCCAGCTAACTGACTGGAAGAGATCTATATTTGTACCCATTCCAAAGAAAGGTGATCCCACATATTGTGGAAATTATAGAACAATATCATTAATATCGCACGCAAGTAAGATCTTACTGAAGATAATTCAGAAACGTTTGCAGCAGTATATTGACAGAGAACTTCCAGAAGTGCAAGCTGGATTCAGAAGAGGACATGGAATAAGGGATATCATAGCTGTTGTCAGATGGATCTTGGCTCAAGGCAAAGAATATCAGAAAGATGTTTACTTGTGTTTTATCAACTATGCAAAGGCATTTGATTGTGTGGATCATGACAAATTATGGATAACATTGAGAAGAATGAGAATTCCCGAACATTTGATTGTACTCATGAGGAACCTGTACCTTGACCAGGAGGCTGTCATTGGAATGGACAAGGGGACATTACATGGTTTGAAATGGAGAAGGGAGTGTGTCAGGGTTGTATCCTTTCCCCACACTTACTCAATCTATATGCTGAGCAAATAATCCAAGAAGCTGGACTATATGAAGAAAAATGTGGCATCAGGATTGGAGGAAGAATCATTAACAACCTGAGATACACAGACAATACAACTTTGCTTGCTGAAAGTGAGGATGACTTGAGGCACTTACTGATGAATGTTGAAGAATACAGTCTGCAGTATGGATTACGTCTCAATATAAAGAAAACAAAAATCCTCACAACTAGACCAATGAGCAGCATTACAATAAATGGAGAGAAGTTTGAGGTTGTCAAAGAATTCACGTTGCTTGATTCTACAATCGATGCCAATGGAAGCAGCAGTCAGGACATTAGACGACGTGTAGCATTGGGAAGGCCAACCGTGAAGGAACTGTATCAAGTGCTGAGGATCAAGGATATCTCCTTGAGAACTAAGTCGCGCCTGACACAAGCCACTATATTTCTGATCACCTTGAATGCATGTGAGAGCTGGACAATGAATAAGGGAAACAGAAGAAGAGTTAATGCTTTTGAGTTGTGGTGCTGGCGAAGAATGCTGAAAGTACCATGAACTGTTAAAAGAACGAACAGATCTGTCCTGGAGGAAGTGCAGCCAGAATGCTCCTTGGAAGCAAGAATGGCCAGACTTCCTCTCACCTATTTTGGTCATGTTGTCAGAAGTGACCATTCCCTGGAGAAAGATGTCATGCTTGGTAGGGTGGAGAGTTGAGGAAAGAGGGGGAGGAGGCCTTCAATGAGATGGATTGACACAGTCGTTGCAATGATGGGCTCAAGTATAGCAGGGATCATGGAGCTGGCACGGGATCGGGCAGTGTTTTGTTCTGCTGTGCATGGGGTCGCTGTGAGTCGGAAACAACTCAACGGCACCTAACAACAACAACAACAACAGTTCAGAAACATTAACAGCAATATTAAGTCAACTGTCTCAAATAACCCATGAAACCATGCCCTTAAGGTCTTTGTACCAGGAAACAAGATTCATGAGGCATTTGTTTCTACTTAAGCTGTACCAGTAACTACTTTTTATGTACCTTAGCTGCAACTATGTTCTTTAAAGCCTCAGACTGCATATTAATAAACTCAGCAACATTTATCTATTGAGGCACACAACTGTTCCTTGGGAGTCTTAGCAGGAAATCATAATTCCATTCTATTTTGTAAAACCATAGCCCAAACTTCAGACACTTCTCTAGTTATGGTACTTATACCTTTGCTAGGCTTACTAAAAAACTTCTAATTTGATAATTAATAATATCTAAAGCCATTTAAAGTCTGATGATTTCCTTTAATGCAAGAACCAGCTATTTCAGTAGCTAATAGCACTATGCTGACTAAGAATTTTCTCATGTCCTAATTGTTCTTTCTAGTGTTTTTAGGGTCTCTTCTCTGGTCTCAATTTCACATTCCTCTTATATTTCTAGTATTTCCTTTTGGTTAATTGATTATATAAAAACACATAGGAATAACATAACAAGAATAAGTCCAAATCTACAGATAAGAACAACAGACTCACTAGTTAGATAATTTAGGAGAAGGAGGAATATATAGTTTCTTATGTTTGGAAAATAATACGTTAAAGCATGAGCAATGCTTCTATATAAATACCATAGTCTACTGAGATTTATGTAGTTAATTTCTGTCTGTCACGATTTTGGGTCAGCCACAATCTGTGAACCTGTCACATCAGAGTGTGGACACCTTGATTCAGTCTGGTGGAATCCACATTAAAAATATCACAGTCCTTTTTATAATTCCAATATAGTCTATCCTTCTGTTGGAATATTTTCGCCAAGCACTTTAGCAAGTCAGTGAAGTAAAAACTTTCCACAGTTGACAAAATTTAATACAGCCATGATTAATTCATAATACTTTTTGTATGAGTTAAAGTGACAGACCTGATGGGAATTTCAGAACTAATGCAAAGCCAAATAAAATCAAAACCAATGTTAGATGAAAATATCTGTAAATATAATGATTAACCTTATTTTTAAAAAACAGATGATAGTCTTGAGACATAATACTCTGGTTGTTGTTGTGTTGTTAGGTGCCATGGAGTTGGCTCTAACTCGTAGCAACCCTATGCACAACAGAACAACAAACTGTCTGGCACTGTGTCAGCCTCATAATCCTTGCTATGACTATAGTTAAGATATCATAAGACTATTACAAGTTTATTAAGTTTCTAAATATGTAAATTAAACTGTATAGATACTCACCACCCACCCACTGCCATCGATTCGGATCCGACTCAGTGACCCCTCCTTGGGTTTCCGAGGTGATATTACTATGGAAGCAGATTGCCCAACTTTCCTTCCGAGGAGTAGCTGGTGTGTTTGAACCGCCAGCCTTCTGGTCAGCAGTCAGATGCCTTAGGCACTATGTTACCAGAGCTCCCAAAACTGTATAGATAGATGGAGTAATTTTCCCAGTTAAACCTACTGGGTTTGATGATGCCAGATTCAAAAGAAATAAACTTGAGGCGAAAGCATAAGAGGAAACACTAACATATAAATATTTAATCCAGTAGAGAATTAAGCACTTTTCTTGATTTGACATGTTTCATGTAATTTATAACACATTAAATAAAACTTTTTACCACTTTTCTTTTTTTAAAAATAGAATTAAATCCTTTATGGCTTTCTATGACATTTCAAAGTAGTCAGGAGTTTATCAAGGTCACCAAAAAACAATATTCACTGAAGTAAAGATTTTAAAATTAAAAACCTTAGTTTTTATTTCAAAACCATGCAGCTTGGACTGACTCTGGAATCTATCTTTGCCTTCAAGGCAAATAACACAAAGAATAAATTAACTCTTCAGACAAATTATCAGAGAAAATTTTGATATTTTAAGAGCTGGAAACTCAATTCCTTTTAAATATGCTATTTAATATCTCAATATAAAGAAAAGAAAAATCCTCACAACTGGACCTATAAACAGCATCATCATAAATGAAGAAAAGGTTAAAGTTGTCAAAGACTTCACATTGCTTGGTTTTACAATCCACGCCAATGGAAGGAGCAATCAGGATATCAGACAACATATAAAAAAACACCCACTACCATGGAGTCAGATCCGACTCAAAACACCCCGTCCTTGGGTTTCTGAGTCAGTATCACTATGGAAGTAGTTTGCCCAACCTTGCTTCCAAGGAGTGGCTGGTGGGTTTGAACCACCAGCTTTCTGGTTAGCAGCCACATGCCTTAGGCACTACATCACCAGAGCTCCCCAGACGACATATAACACTGAGCAAATTGGATGCAAAGGACCTCTTTCAAGCGCTGAAGAGCAAAGATGTCTCCTAAGGTGCACCTGACACAAGCCATGGTATTTTCAATTGCCTCATATGCATGTGAGAGCTGGAAAATGAATAAAAAAGACTGAAGAAAAGTTGATGCTTTTCAGTTTTGGTGCTGGCAAATTATGCTGAAAGTGCCATGGACTGCTAAAAGATCTAACAAATCTGTCCTGGAGGAAGTGCAGCTGGAATGCTCCTTGGAGACAAGAATGGCCAGACTTCATCTCACCTACTTTGGTCATGTTGTCAGAAGGGACCATTCCCTGGAGAAGGATGCCATGCTTGTTAAAGTGAAGGGTTGAGGAAAGAGGGCAAGGCCCTCAACAAGATGGATTGACACAGTGGCTGTGGTGATGAGCTCAAGTATAGCAAGCATTGTGGACCTGGCGCAGGATCGGGCAGTGTTTTGTTCTGCTGTGCATAGGGTCACTATGAGTCTGAGACAACTCCCTGGTACCTAACAACAACATTTAACATTAAAGCTTCTAAAAGTCTCATAAATTAAACTATTAAACTCTAGCTAGGGATCAAATAATTTTTAAAAAACAAAGCATATTTTTAATTGTGATTTGGCTGAAAGTTTACAGAGCAATTTTGTTTTCCATTCAACAGTTGATACAGATTTTGTTTTGTGACTGCCTTCCCCACAATATAACAGCTCTTTCTCTTCCTCCCTGTGTTACCTTTTCCCTGTGTCCTATGCATCCCTGCCTCCTGAACTTTCTCCCTGTATAAATGCTGCCCTTCTGATCTCCCATGGTTGATTTTCTTAAGGAGTACCCTTCCCTAATGTAATTGTTCACCTTGTAGGCCTGTCTGTTGTTTGCCTGAAAGTTATGTCATAGGAATTGGTTCATTTGCAGGCCCAAAGGGTGACTAGGGGCCATGGTCTCAGGAGTTTCACTAGTCTTTATCAGACCAGAAAGCCTGGTCTTTTTTATGATTTTGAGTTTTGTTTCACACTTCTCTCACTCTATCCAGGGTCTCCAATTTTGATCCCTTTCTGAGTGCTAGTCCATGATAGCCAGGTACCATCTAATTTTTCTAGTCTCAGGGCAGGGTGAGGTTCTCATGGTCTACTAGTCCCTTGGACTAATTGTTTCCACGTGTCTTTTGTTTCCTTCAGTCTTCTTTGTTTCAAATATGGAGAGATCAATAGTTGCATCTTAAATGGCACCTTGGAAGCTTTAAGACCCCAGTTGCTACTCACCAAAATAGGATGTAGAACAATGATTTTGTGTACTATGTTGTGCCAACTGAGCTTGATGATCCCTGTGACCATAGTTCTGAGCCCATTGGTCCAGTGATTCATTCTATCAAGGAGTTTGGTTGTGGCTAAGAAGTTATCATCACTTTGCCCTTATTAGCTCTATCATATAGGTGGGCATTTTTATAGCACATACAAATACATATGTAGAAATATCATCTGCCAAAACTGTATATGGTCATGGACATTTTCCTCTTTGCCAACTCATGCCTCATCACATTGCCTATCCACCTATACTTATAAATTAATGTTTCTCATTGCTGATAATACAGTATTGTGTTTGTAATAGTATTTATCTTTGTTCTTTGTACCTCTTATGTACTTCTCCATGTCTTCCTTTTCCTTAGTGATATTGTGCTGGTCACCCACTTTTGGTATATTGACTTTCCCTTCACTCAAATCAATAAGTGTTTCTTACCTAGTTAGCAATTTTCTCTCCCCTCCCCTCCCATCCCTGGTAACAACAAAGAGAGTTTCCTTCCTTGTGTAAATCTTTTCCTTGACTTTTTATAATAGTGGACTCATACAATATCAAATAAATATTTTTAATAAACTTTTCAAACATTATCTTTGTTGCATATCTCTTATAGTATAGCCCTTTAAAGTGGCAAAATGAGCACATTCATCAGCTGACCCAAATACATGTCCTTTCTCTGCAGCATAAATGTAAGAAGTATACAAGTCTTAAGTTATTACAAGTACTTATTAACTCAATTTATGCCAGTGCTAAAGGGGCAGGGAGGTGACATCTTCTGACCTCCTCTAACCACACAAGAGGAAGACAGAATCACCATCAGTAGCCCAAGGCCTATTACTGCCAGGCCAGACATGCTGCCTCCCTCCAGCACTTTCACCAACCCTGACACCAACCGTTCCTCCCACAGCACTCACCACCTTTCTGTGGGTTTGATAATTCACTGCAGTGGCCACACAGAACTCACAGATTATGGTGTTTATTAGGGGAGCACCAGACTACAATTCAAGTTCAGGAAAAACACTCGGTATCTCTCAGCCTGCTGTCTCTCAGCCAACAGTCTCTCACAGTCTCCCTCCCAACAGTGCGTGTCCCGCAGTGTCTCACTCAGCAATGTTTGTCTCTTGCATCTCTTTTCCCAGCAGTGTGTATCTCTCAGGGGCATGTGTCTCTTTCAGCAGCACATCCTTCTCAGCCAGCAGTCAGAGAGAGAGACCTGCCTCTAGGAGGCCTCCTTTTGAGCCAAGCAGAGTGTTCAAATCAACCAATCATAACATCAGAATTCTAAACACCTGAGAGTGAGTGCGAAATTCCAGAACATTGCTTTGTGCCAGTCCCAAGAGAAATACCCCAAGTGGACAATTTTAATGATCAGGAGCCATTCAGTTCCTCAGAACAAATTCCACCACAGAGTTCACAAAGACTTATGGCTAGAAAAGCCATACCAGGTAATTTACTGCAGTGCAACCAGTAAGTTATCTAAAGATCTTGAAATGATCTATCTGCTAGAAAACTATTTATTGAAATAAAGTTTGTTTAAATATTCTAAGTTTTCATTCAAATGTTTAGCATTTCCCTATTCCCTCATGTAAATTTAGCCCTTTAAAATTTTACCGAGTAGTTTTAGGAAACACAAGATCTCTGTTCAACCAACTAATTCATTGATATGAATATAACTTCAAGTCCCTGGCTTTGGTCAGAAACATTTTCCCAAGCTATCCCAAGTGTTTTGGCCTCCTAGAATTCCCTTGTAGTAGACAATATTTGTTTATGGTTTGCTATGATGAAAATCTACCCTACCCAATTTTTTGATAAATATTTTAAGATAACATTTTTTCAGAAAAATGTTTGTTTGTTTGTTTGTTTTAAAAAGAGGTTTTTACCTGTTTAGGAGAGATCTTTTAAGTTTTTTTGGTGGTATATGACCTCAGAACTGGGGCCAGGGAAACCTGAGTTTTGTCCTGCACTGCTCATGTTTTGACTCATGGAAGACAAGAATTAGTTATTTCAAGTCATTTGTTTATGCTCAAATTTGGTTTGGTATTTTACAAGACAAAGGATAACTAATTTCTTTCCCTTTTACTATTCTCTGGGTAAAAGGAGCTCTGGTGGCACAGTGCCTAAGGTGTTTGCTTTTTACTACTTGTGATGGAGAAAAAAAAAAATGTTTACTAAGATAATAAACCAAAAACCAGACTCATTGGTGGTTCAAACCCACCAGCCACTCTGTGGAAGGAAGATGAAGCAATCTACTTCCATAAAGGTTTACTGTCTCAGAAATCCAATGGGTGTCGCTGTGAGTCGGAATCAACTTGATGGCAGTGAGTTTGGTTTTTGGTTTATTTTCTTGGTAAAAAAATTTGTTTTTTCTTCATCACAAATAGTGAAAAACAAAGTTCTTTAACCATTTTTTTTTTTCTTTCTAGGTTTGTCCACTTTCTTTTTCATTCTGGAAGTACTAGTTTTACTTTAAGACAAAGTTACCTTTTTTACTTAAATAAAGCACATCACATTATATCCAACTTAAAATACTTTGAAATATTTTGCTTTCAAGGCTGTCATAAACACAAAAATCTTTGTCAAAATTATTTCATTAATTCTTCATAATATTTCAGAAAACCAAACTCCCTGCCAACTCATAGTGATCCCCATTGGGTTTCCCAGGCTGTAATTCTTTATGGAAGAAGATTGCCTCATCGTTCTTCATCAGAGCAGCTGGTGAGTTCAAACCACTGACATTAGCAGCTAAATGCCTTAAGCATTATACCACCATGGCTCCTTATCTAATTCATATAAGCACTTACTTACCATTAAACCTAATCAGAGCAAGTTCCTTGAAGAAATAATATAATCTGATTTAATAATATCATCTGGAGGTAAAAATTATATTTTCATAATCCTTTCTTATGTATGGTTCATAAACAATTTATCTTTTCTAGTGCACTTTTCAAATAGACTGATTTTCATCAAAGTTCTCCAAGATAGGCAGGGAACTGACACATTCCCCCTGCTAATGGGGAAGCCTTGTGCTCAGTTTCTCAGAAAAACCCACTGCCATCCAGTTGATTCCAACCCATATTGACCTTACAGAGCAGAGTAGAAACTGCTCCAGTGGATTTCCAAGGCTGTAATCTTTACAGAAGCAGACTGTAACATTTTTTGCCCACAGAGTGGCTGGTGAGTTCAAACCACTGACATTTCAGTTACCAGGCAAGTGCTTAATTACTGCTCCACCAGGGCTCCTCAGTTTCTCAGAGTCTCTGTCTGTCAAAAGACTAAGATTCCTTGTAGCACAAAAACTAGATTAACAGAAATCTTAATACTGGAGTCCCAGACCAAAATGTCTTCAAGAGAACAGACCAATACATCTCCTAGAGAATAGACCAAAACTTTTGCAAATAGAACAAACAGGACCAAAATTCTCCTTAAACTTTACTTGATAATACCATACAACATAAATATTAACTAAGTTTCCCAGAGGAAAGAAATATACAAATGGAAATGTATTTTCTCAAAGTGATCACTGAAATACTAAATTGCTATTGTTGTTAGGTGGTGGCAAGTTGTCTCCAACTCACAGAGACCCTCTATACAACAGAATGAAACACCGCCCCATCCTGTGCCAGCCTCATGATCCTTGCTATACCTGAGCCCATTGTTGCAGCCACTGTGTCAATCCATCTTGTTGAGGGCCTTCTCCTTTTTCGTTGACCCTCCACTTTACCAATCCTGATACATTTTTCCAGGGAATGGTCCCTTCTGACAATGTGACCAAAATAAGCGAGATGAAGTTTGGGCATTCTCACTTCTAAAGAGCATTCCTGCTGCACTTCTTCCTGGACAGATTTGTTAGTTGTTTTAACACTCCATGGGAGCTCTGGTGGCATAGTACCTAAAGCATTTGACTGCTAACCAGAAGGCTGGTGGTTCAAAGCCACCAGCCACTCCTTGGAAGGAAGACTGGGCAATCTACATCTATAGAGATACCACCTCGGAAACCCAAGGAGGGGTCGCTATTAGTCAGATCTGACTCGAAGGCAGTAAGTTGTTTTTTTTTTTTTTTTTAGCAGTCCATGGTACTTTCAGTATTCTTCACCAACACCACAACTCAAAAGCATCAACTTTTGTCCAGTCTTCCTTATTCGTCGTTCAGCTCTCACATGCATATGAGGCGATTGAAAATACCATGACTTGGGTTAGGCCCACCTTAGTCTTCAAAGAGACATCTTTGCTCTTCAGCACTTGAAAGAGGTCTTTTGCAGCACATTTGCCCAATGCAATACGTCATCTGATGTCTTGACTGCTGCTTCCACTGGTGTTGATTGTAGAACCAAGTAATATGAAGTCTTTGATACCATCAATCTTTTCTTTATTTGTTGTCATGCTGCTTATTGGGACAGTTGTGAGGATTCTTGTTTTCCTTATATTGAGGTATAATTCATACTGCAGAACATAGTCTTCAATCTTCATCAGCAAGTTCTTCAAGTCATCCTCACTTTCAGCAAGCAAAGTTGTGTCATCTGTGTACTACAGGTTGTTAATGAGTCTTCCTCATCATTATCATCCTGATGCCACATTCTTTTTCATATAGTCCAGCTTCTTGAGTTATTTGTTCAGCATACAGATTGAATAAGTATGGTGAAAGGATACAATCCTGACACATTCCCTTACTGATTTTAAATCATCGGTGTCCCCTTGTTGTGTTTGAAGACAACCTCCTGGTCTATGTACATGTTCCTTATGAAATACTAAATTAGTTCTAGAATATTCAGTTTAAGGTATAAAAAACCCCAAACCAGTGTCCTGGTAGGGAGAAGATACAGAAAGAACAAGGATGTTAAGAATTAGGTTGAAACTTTTGTTTCCCAGGTCAAAGACAATTCCTAACATGTTGTTGATCCTCTGAGATTCTAATTTACTATGTGGAGAATTCCAGTGACCACATTTATTTTTCCAAACTGTTCATAATGAAACTATGTCAAATAGATATGTACAAGCAAGTAATATAGCCATAGTGCTTGTCCATATATCAGACAGGAGTTCTGTCAGAGAACTCTGTATTGTGCCCCAACTATGGCATTCCTCATTTTTAGAGAAGATTTGAATTTGTTCAAAGTTTAAGACCCTCAGGCTCAGTATAATCTTGATTAGAAGCACTGCAGGGTTTGGATAGTGTATTGCTTAAACCACGTGGGCCTTAGAATTGCAGAGGCATTGTCTTCTGGCTGATGGGTCTAGAGTTTCTGACCTGTCCTCTGAATTGGCTTATCCTGATAGAGGAATCTTTAACCATCTTTCATGACTTGTGATTGTCCTACTGGCTTTTACTGGCCATCTTGTGCCCTTTGTTTATGTGCACAGCCCAAGATTCCACAAACTCAAAAACTCCTAGAATTGTGATTTACCCAGAATCTCACATTGCTGCCACCAGCAGAAGCAAACTCTTGTAAGAGACAGAGATGATAAAGATAGAGATAGAGATAGAGGGAGGGAGGGAGGGAAGAGAGAGAAAGAGAGAGAGAGAGAGAAGGTCAAAGAAAAACCTTAACAGGCCAGATTTCAGCACTTGCAATTTTTCTTGAAATTTGTAAATCTGCAGATACAACCAAGCACTCCTAAAGGTGCCAAAACACAATCTTCAGACATATGCAAAAGCCATATCCTAGAATCTAATTTTAGTTTCTTACAAGTTCAACTACTATTTTTCACCAGCTCTTTTACGAGATTATGAAAGGCATTCTTACCTACACCTGGAAATAACAATTACCAACTAATGAATAGAAAGAAAGCATTAAGAATTCTCAGACATAAAACACACAGCAAGACTTACTAAAAGGTCTTGGAGAGCCATACTGAAACATAGGGCACAAAATCCAAGAGTCCTTACCTCATGGGGTCTCTGGGGTCTGTGGAGATGGTAGGGTACTTCCCTTGTGGCTGTTCCTGTCCTCAATTCCTAGGGGTCCTACTGAAGAACAATTACTTTGGATCCCATCCTCATCACCATTTATGCTAGGGGAAAAAGACCCCACATTCAAATATATTATATAGAGGCCCTTTTATTAAGCCTTAAACAGGACAAAGACAAAAACAGACAATAATCTGGATGAGGAAGACCATCAGCATGTACCCATTACAGAGCCCAATGGAATGCACTGAATCATAGCCATGGTGTTCATTATATATGATAGAGAATGAAGCAAGTTGAACAAACTCAAACCTTCTCTAAACATGAACAATGTCACATCTAAGGAAATACAGAGTTCCCATATGGGACTCCTGTCTGATATGTAGACTAGCACTTTGGCTCTGTTTCTTGCTTGTACCTGCCTGCTTGACATAGTCTTATTAAGAACAGTCTAGAAAAATAAATGAGACCACTTTGGAATTCAAGAGTAAATTAGAATCTCAGAGGATCAACTCCACCACAAGATCATGATTGGTGGTAGATCAATTCATCACTGTCATATTTGGGACTACACAAACAGAAAAAGGATCATGACTGGGATATATACATAATTGTAATTTAAAAAGGTTACATGATTGGTTCTAGGTTTTACCTGGCTACATGGTGGTTGGGATATTAGTCATGACCACATGAGTCATAGTACCAGGACCCCAACCTTTAACTTAAATTAGATAACTTTCATCTGATTGGCTACTTTTGGTAAATTTCAGGCAAGTTCCCTAGTTCTTTTTGTGTGAGCATCTTTCTGCATAATCTAGTTTCAACCACCCTCTTCCTAAGGGAAAATTGGCCTTCCCTGGGCTTGCCCTGGATTTTTCTACACATGGCCACATTGTTGTTTTAATGATCAGCAAGCATTGGGGAAGTAACATAAAGAACTCAAATAGTGTCAGAACTTATATCAAGACTCAAAATGGAGTTAGAGCTCCCACTGTAGAGTGCAGTCTTCCACAAGCCAAGTGCTTTAGAGTTGAAGTTCCAATGTACTTGGATCACAATCAATGCACATGGCAGCAGCTGTCAAGAAATTAAACAACACATTTCATTGGGCAAATTTGCTTCAAAAGACCACTTTAAAGTGTTAAAAAGCAAGGATGTCATTTTGAGGACAAAGGTGTGGCTGATCCAAGTCATAGTATTTTCAGTAGCCTCATATTCATGTGAAAGCTGGACAGTGAACAAGGAAAATTCAAGAAGAATTGATGCCTTTGATTCATGATGTTGGTGAAGAATATTAAATAAATCATGGGCTTCCAGAAAAATGAACAAATCTGTCTTGGAAGAAGTACAGCTAGAATACACCTTAGAAATGAGAATGGAGTTTGTTTCAGGTACTTTGAGCGTGTTGTCAGGAGGGATTGCTCCCTGGAGAAGCATATCATGCTTGGTAAAGTAGAGGCTGAGCTAAAAAGAGCAAGACTTTCAAGACACAGTGGCTGCAACAATAGGCTCAAAGCTAGCATTGGGAGGATGGTGTAGGATATGGCAATGTTTTATTCTGTTGTATGGAGAGTCCTTAAGAGTCAGAACTGATTCGATGGTACTTAACAACAACAACAAAGCTATGCTTAAGGGATTGGAAAAAAAAAAAAATATATATTTTTAAATATATGTGTGTGTGTGTGTGTATTTTCAGGGTTTTTCACAGGATGATACAATCTCTGTTTTCCAGACTATTCCATACATGCTAAGTGGTTTTCACCTGAGATAGTAGTGGTTCAATGGTAGAAATCTCACCTTCCATGTGGAAGATCAGGGTTCTAATCATGGCCAATGCGCCTCCTTTGTAGCCAACACCCACCTGTTAATGGAGACTTTCATGTTGTTATGACGCTGAACATGTTTCAAGGGAGCTTCCAGATTAAGATTGATTAGAGAGAAAGGCTTGATAATCTACTTCTGAAAGTCAGCCAGTGAAAACCCTGTAGATCACAACAGTCTGATCTACAACAACTAATCTTGGACATTGCGCAGGACCAAGCAGTATTTCATTCTGTTCCCAGAGGCAGACTCAAGGGCAGCTAACAAGTGGTTTTCACACTGATGAGAGCCTGGAAGTTGCCAGAGAGACTTCACTAACTGAAGCATCTGCTTTGATACATACCATCCTTTTGTTAGGAATCGGCACTCCTCAGGGTCATTAGCTTCTCTTTTCTACAAGGTACCCCGTTTAATGGGCAAGGAAAGCACTACTGTTAAGTCTGTGAATTTGAGAGTGTTTAACTCACTCATCACAGTGAAGAATTTCTGCTCCTTGAAGTTTCTCAAGTGTATGAAGGCTGACAGTGTGGGAGGAGATGCTGTTTAATGTGTTTTTACTCTGCTTTCTGAGGTCAGAGAGGCACTATTCAATTGAGTTTGTTCAGTCCTTGAATATGAAAAGGCCAAGCTTCTCTTAGAAGCTCTGCTTCATTCAAAAGGAAGCAGTTAATTCAGTTCTACAAGTACTCATTGAATACTTCCTGTGACCTTAGAAGGTGCCAGAGGCTTTAGGATGAAGACTAACAGACTGCAACCTGCAAGGGACCACCTGGAGAGCACCCCATTTTGCATTTCTAAAAAGTTCCCCATGCTGCTGATGTTGTGTCAGGGATCCCACTTTGAGTCATCTCCTCACTGTGTGGGACACCTCAGTAAATTTGCAGGGTTTTGTGCGAAGATATTCAAACACATTTGAGTGAGAGGATAAGACAACCAGTAACACATACCCAATACAACCAGCTCCCAAATGCATGGTGTTATTAGCTGATTTCATGTTGTCCTTAACTCATGATGATCTCATCCACAAAGGAGTATAAGTTACCTGGTCCTGTGCCAACCCCATTATTGGTTGCAGATTGAACCATTGTGGTCTATAGTGTTTTCATTGGTTGATTTTTAGAAGCAGATCTTCAGGCATTTCTTCCTACTCTGTCTTAGTCTAGAAATTCCACTGAAACCTATTCAGTATCAAAGTACCACACAAGACACCAGTGACAGGTGGATGGTGGCTGTGTAACCCAAGTCTCCTCCTTGTAAGGCAAGATTTTACCATTGAACCACTACAGCTCCCAAATGCATCCTAGAGATGGTGCCTTCAGTTCACAGGAACACTGGGGACCTGAGGTGTCAGACCAGTTGCCACAGAGAACAGTTTATCTGCCTGAGTGAGGTTCTGGTGTTTGTGGCTACAGTCATCCAACAGGAATCCTCAGGTACCCTCCACCTGGAGATCTGAATGCTTCTGCTGAGATTGGGGCAAAGGACCAGGACCCTCAGTCCTAAGTGCCTCTTATGTATGCAGGAATCTCTGTAGTGATAACAGGACACAGTAGAAGATGGGAGACAGGATGTTTCACTGCCAACACTAATATCCTACAGGCCCTGGTTGAGGTCACCTCTTTCCCTGGCGAGCACTAAAAATGATTCCACAGCGGCCTTCCCCAGACACTGTGTTGCTGCTTTGCAGAACTACCCTCTGCTCTCACCATATGTCTGCAGCTGCTTTGACATCTTGGTTTGAATGTCTATTTATATCCTCCGTCAGAGATTCCTTCCTTCACGTTTCCTGATCCGCTCCTTGATCATACATAACTTTGAGTCATCCGCTAATTCTGAAGTTGACCCACACTCTATTCATTCCTTCTTTTGCTTCTTTGAAATTCTCCTTGGTTATGGCTCCCAGGATGTCTGTGAGCCATGAGCACCTAATTAAATTCTCTAACTGAAGCTCACATATTAGATCATCCTCTCTCTGTTTCTCCAAGTTGCTTTTCTGCTGCACTAATATTTATTTCTCATGGAAAAATTCAACAGGTAAATCAATCACATATTAGATTAATCTAGCCAAGCAAAATGTCCATAGGCACTGAATGTAAAATATGTTAGCATTTAAAAAATCCATAGCAAAGATCTATCATTTGCAATAAACATAGATATTATTCAATAAATAATAGCTCTGGAAATGAGAAGTTTTTAAGCTTTGACTACAGATTTGTTAGGATATATATATATATATATATATTTTTTTTTTTTTCTGGGCAGAAAACACGTACCTTCGTGTTTGTTGCACAAGATAGGAAAAATTAGGTTATCTAAATCATGATTCTGTGATAGATATTAAAATAGAGATTGCTAGTTGTTATGGAGGACCTCTGATGGTGCAGTGGTTAAAGCACTGGACTGCTAACCAAAAGGTCAGCAGTTCAAACCCACCAGCTGCTCCATGGGAGAAAAATATGAGTTTTCTTTCTTGAAGATTTATAGTCTTGAAAATCCTCTGGGCCATATCTACTCTGTCTTATAGGGTAGCTATGAGTCAGAATTCACTTGATGACAGTGGTGGGTGGGTAGTTGTTACGGATTGAATTGTGTCCCCCACCCCCAAAAAAATATGTTGAATTTTTGACCCTTGTACCTGGAGTTGATCTTGTTTGAAAACAGAGGTTTTCTTTTTGTTATTGAGGTCATACCAGGGTAAACTGGATTCTAAATCTAATCACTTCTGAGTTATAAAATGACCAGAAAAGACACAGAGACACACAAATGAGAGAAGACAGACTCTATATGAGGATTGTGTACAAGCCACAGAATGCCAAGGTACCAGGAATGCCTGGGGCTACCTACAAGGAAGGAATTGATATAGCCGAGAACCTGCTATGGAATTTTAGACTTCAGAACTGTGAGAAAATTAATTCTTATTCTTTGAACCCACTGTCTTAGGCTGGGTTTTCTAGAAGAGCAAAATCAGTGAAGCAAGTGAGTGAGAGAAAGAGAGAGATATTTCAATAAAATGGCTCACACTGTTGTGGAAGCTGATAGGTCCCAAATCCATGAGTCAGACATCAAGCTGGAGGCTTCTCCTGACTCACATGCTTGCAAAGGATGACAAATCTAAAATCAACAGGTCAGGTGGCAGACTGCTGAATCACAGGGCTGTGGGAGCTGGTAAAACCCAAAATCTGCAGCTCAGGTAGCAGACTGCTGGCTCACATCCCAAGAACTAGAGGTCAGATGATGATCAGTCAGATGGATGATAGAGAAAGAGAAAGCTTTGCCAGAACATTTATATAAATATAAACACACACACACACACACACACACACACATATATATATATGGGAGCTCTGGTAGCATAGTGGCTAAGACACTTGCCTGCTAACCAGACGGCTGGCAGTTCAAACCCACCAGCCACTCCTCGGAAGGAAGGTTGGGCAATCCAACTTCCGTAGTGATACTGCCTCGGAAACCCAAGGAGGGGTTGCTATGAGTCGGGTTTGACTCGACGGCACATAACAACAACAACAACATATATATATATATATATATATATATATATATATATATATATATATATATATATAGTATGTAGGCTCAAGGAAACTTCCCTTAGGTCAGATCACAAAATGAAAGATAATTACA
Organism: Orycteropus afer afer; assembly: GCF_000298275.1. Classification (NCBI taxonomy): domain Eukaryota; kingdom Metazoa; phylum Chordata; class Mammalia; order Tubulidentata; family Orycteropodidae; genus Orycteropus; species Orycteropus afer. The sequence goes on along the minus strand of NW_006921614.1, from coordinate 5,860,744 downwards.
TACTACTGAGAATCAAGGTATAGTCATGAGCACATATAACACTAACTGACATATTCCATCTTTTGTCAGTTTGGCACTTGTACATATCTCCCATACATAATCTCTAATAAAGATAATTATAAAGTCATACTTGCACTTGATGTGATACAACTAGTATGCACAAAAGCAAAAATGCACTAGCCTTGTTTACTTATTATATTTCACAAGTAATGGGAAGAAAACAAAAATAATTGCTGCGTATACACACATGCACACACACACATGCACACACACAAACACACATAATAAAACAAGGTTAAAATACTCATAACAATTGCAGTCCTTGTTTCTGCAACTGGTTATGTAATTGTAACTGGTATTTATATATATATATATATATATATCTTCTTCCACAACCCATTCTGTAATCTCTTTGCCCTCAGCAAGTACTTCAGGTGGCTGTGGTTCTTTGCTTGGTGGGATGACCTCAACCTTCATTCTTGAAAGGTCTGGGCCATTAGTAGTTGTGTTGGAATTGGGTTGCTGTAGTTTTTCATTGACTTTAATCACAGGTTATGGTAGTACTAAGAGATGCCCTAAAGGATCTCCTGCATTCCAGATACACACTTTTGTTTTCTCTCCATTATGTAATATTAATCCAATTTCCCCTTGGTAATCAGGATCAATTGCAGCAACCAATATTGTAGCTCCCTTCTTTGCCTATATATCCAGAGGCAGGAGGAACACAAAATGACCAGGAGGCATTTTTAACTTTGAATTCAATGATATCAGTATTGTGTCTTCAGGTGGGCACATTTCTCTCTTTGGAACTAAGACCTCTAGACCAGCAAATGATAAAGTCACAGGGACAGAAAGCACAAATTTTGTGAGTGCATCACTAAGTGAGGGATGTCATTTTTATTTCCACAACTTGCTTCTTGGACATATGAATCCTGGTTATTGGAGAAACAGCACCATATTTTGGACGCTGATTTATAGCACATATAGCTTCTAGAGGGAGCTCTGGTGGCATAGTGCCTAAGGCATTTGACTGCTAACCAGAGGCTGGTGGTTCAAACCGACCAGAAGCTCCTCAGAAAGAAGATTGGGCAATCTACTTCAATAGTGATACCTCCTTGGAAATTCAAGGAGGTGTTTTTATGAGTCAGATCTGACTCAATGGCAGTGAGTTTGGTTTTTCGTCTTTTGGTATAGCTTCTTGGAAAACAGTGCTCCAACCATGCAAAGTATTATCACCTAGTTGTCGTCATTATTGTGTTTTTAGAAGGTAATTCCATTGTTTTATCAAGCCAGATAATTCAGGAAGATGGTAAGACCAGTGAAATCCATGAAAATGGGCCCATTGCTGCATTTCATTTGCTGTGAAGTAAGTCCCTTGATTTGAAGCAATGCTGTGTAAGATACCATAAGTGTGGATAAGGCATTATGTAAGTCCATGGATGCTAGTTTGGAAGAAGCACTGTGTGCAGGAAAGGCAATTCCATATTCAGAATGTCTATTCCACTTAGAACAAAATATTGCCCTTTCCATGATGGAAGTGGTCCAATGTAATCAACCTGCCAAAAGGTTGCTGGCTGATCATTTTGAGGAATGGTGCCACAGCAGAGGCTCGTGCTGATTTCTGCTGATGGCAGATTGGGTACTCAGCAGTGACTATAGCTAAGTTGGCCTTGGTGAATGGAAGTCCATGTTGTTGAGTTCATACTTAACCTCTTTCCCTGCTACCCTGGCAATTTTGCTCATGAGCATATTGGCAATGACAGTAGAGGCTGGGGAAAGGGATGACTGGTTTCCATAGAACATACCATTGCATCAAGTAGATTGTTAAAATCCTCATCTGCCAAGGTCACCCATTGGTGAGCATTCACTTGAGACACAAATATCTTCACTTCTTTGGCCTATTCAGGGAGGTTTATCCATATACCTCTTCCCAATACTTTCTCATCACTAGTTTTCCAGTGTTCCCTCCAGGTCCCTGCCATCCAGCCAAACCATTGGCTGCAACCCATGAACCAGTTTAAAATTATACATCTTGTTATTTCTTCTTACAAGGAAAGTGAACAACCAACAGCACTGCTCAAAATTATGCTTAATGGGAGGATTTTTCATCACTGCCATCCTTCTGGGAGGTCCTAGAAAGGGACTGCAGTGCTGCTATTGTCCAATTCTGAATGGTACCTTCGTATCATGTAGAACCATCTCTAAACCAGGTACAAGTTTTCTGTTCTTCAGTCAACTGATCGTAGGGAACTCCCTATGAGGCCATAGGTACAGCCTCGGAGAGAGATGATAATATGACAAGAGTGGAGACCATGAGCCTTTGGAGCACTTCCTCATGCAATTTACTGTGCCTCAGGTCCTGCTTGAGTCTACTACTTCCATTTAATGATGGAGTACTGCTATGCACATCTGACTTTATGACTATGGGTCAGACCATACTATGTTTATGACAGGCAGCTCAGGCTACATAGTGACTTGAACTCATTAAGTATTCAGTCTGTACTAAGTCCCAGGAACATGTCAAAAGCTGTTACTCAAAAGAAAAATAGTTATCTTCAGAGGATGGCATAGCTTTACTCCAAAAGCCTAAGGCTCTACTCTGTTATTCACCAATAAGAGCCTGCCAAAGACTCCAAACAGTATTGCTATCTGCCATTGACACTTCAGACATCATTGGATCAGTCAGATCATATGACCCAACTGGTAGATTGGCTTGCATGGGAGCCTGAACCTGTTGCAGAGCCTTCTCTTGTTTTGGGCCCTACTCAAAACTAGCAGCTTTTCAAGTCTGTTGATAAATTAGCTGGAGTAGCACACCCAAATGAGATATATTGTCTCCAAAATCCAATGAAGTCCAACAGGCATTGTATCTCCTTTTCAATTGTAAGAGGGGCCAGATGCAAGAATATATCCATTACTTTAGAAGGATTAGCTTAACATGTCCCATACCACTGGACCTGCAGAAATTTCACTGAGGTGACAGGTGATTGAATTTTTGTCAGATTAATTTCTCACCCTCATGCATGCAAATGTTTTACCAGTAAGTCTAGAGTCATTGATATTTCTTCCCTAATAAGTACAATCAGCATATAATCATCAATGTAATGGACTTGTCTGGTAAAAAGAAAGGTGATCACAATTCCTGTAGACTAAATTATGAGATATGGTATATCCTTGAAGTAGGACAGGAAAGTTTTATTGCTGTCCTTGCCAGGTGAAAACAAATTGCTTCTGGTGGTCCTTTGAAACAGGTATGGAGAAAAAGGCATTAGCCAGTTCAGTAGCTACATACCAGGTATCAAACCAAAACCCAACCCACAGCTGTTAAGTCAATTCTGATTCATAGCAACCCTATAGGACAGAGTAGAACTGCCCCATAGTGTTTCCAAGGCTGTAAATCTTTATAGAAGCAGACTATCTCAACTTTCTCCCTTGGAGTAGCTAGTGGGTTCAAACCACTGATCTTCTGGTTAGCAACCACATTCCTTAACCCCTGTGCCACCAGATATCCCTATACCAGCTACCAGGAGATACATAAATTTACTCAAGCAATGAAACTACGGGAGCTCTGGTAGTATAGTGCCTAAGGCACTTGAGTGCTAACCAGAAGGCTGGTGGTTCAAACCCACCAGCCACTCCTCGGAAGGAAGATGGGGCAATCTACTTCTGTAATGAAGTTGTTGTTGTTATGTGCCCTCAAGTCGGACCTGACTCATAGCTATCCCTCCTTGGGTTTCCGAGGTAGTATCACTACTGCCTCGGAAACCGAAGGAGGGGTCGCTATGAGTCGGGTCTGACTCAATGGCACATAACAACAACAACAATGAAACCACATTTGTAATTTATGTTACAACTTGATTAAGTTTATGATAATTCACTGTCATTTTCCAAGATCCATCTGTTTTTTGCACAGCCCAAATAGGTAAGTTGAATGGGGATGTGGAGGGAATCACCATTCTTACATCATTCAAGTCTTTAATGGTGGTGCTAATCTCTGCAATCTCTCCAGGAACACAGTATTGCTTTTGGTTTACTATTTTCCTAAGTAGTGGCAGTTCTACTGGCTTCCACTTGTTTTTTTCCTACCATAATAGTCTTATTTCACATGTCAGGCATCTGTTGTGGGGATCCAGCCAGTTGCTGAGTTTATCTATGCCAATTATGCATTCTGAACTGGGGATATGTATAAGAATCCATTGGACCCACTGTGAGACAGGTCTGGGGTAAGACTCTGTTAATAACCTGATCTCTATATCCCCCTTTGATTGTGTGGATCATGACAAATTATGGATAACATTGAGAAGAATGGGAATTCCCGAGCACTTGATTGTACTCATGAGGAATCTGTACCTTGACCAGGAGGCTGTCATTCAAACAGAACAAGGGGACGCTACATGGTTTAAAATCAAGAAGGGAGTGCTTCAGGGTTGTATCCTTTCCCCACACTTATTCAATCTATATGCTGAGCAAATAATCCGAGAAGCTGGACTATATGAAGAAAAACGTGGTATCAGGATTGGAGGAAAATCATTAACAACCTGAGATATGCAGACAATACAACTTTGCTTGCTGAAAGTGAGGATGACTTAAGGCACCTACTGATGAACGTTGAAGAATACAATCTACAGTATGGATTGTTGTTGTTGTTGTGTTGTTGTTATGTGCCATTGAGTCGGCCCCGACTCATAGCGACACCTCCTTGGGTTTCCGAGGCAGTATCACTACAGAAGTAGGATTGCCCAACCTTCCTTCTGAGGAGTGGCTGGTGGGTTTGAACCGCCAGCCTTCTGGTTAGCAGTCAAGTGCTTTAGCCATTATGCTACCAGAGCTCGCAGTATGGATTATGTCTCAATATAAAGAAAACAAAAATCCTCACAACTGGACCAATGAGCAGCATCACAATAAATGGAGAGAAGATTGAGGTTGTCAAAGAATTCACGTCACTTGCTTCTACAATCAATGCCAACAGAAGCAACAGTCAGGACATTAGATGACGTGTAGCATTGGGAAAGTCAACTGGGAAGGAACTGTTTCAAGTGCTGAGGAGCAAGGGTATCTCCTTGAGGACTAAGGTGCGCCTGACACAAGCCATGATATTTCCAATCGCCTTGTATGCATGTGAGAGCTGGACAATGAATAAGGAAGACCGAAGAAGAGTTGATGCTTTTGAGTTGTGGTGCTGGCGAAGAATGCTGAAAGTACCATGGACTGCTAAAAGAACTAACAGATCTGTCCTAGAGGAAGTGCAGCCAGAATACTCCTTGGAAGCAAGAATGGCCAGACTTCGACTCACCTATTTTGGTCATGTTGTAAGAAAAGATCATTCCCTGGAGAAGGATGTCATGCTTGGTAGGGTGGAGGGTCGAGGAAAGAGGGGGAGGCCTTCAACGAGATGTATTGACATGGTGGCTGCGATGATGGGCTCAAGTATAGCAGAGATTGTGGGGCTGGCGCGGGATCAGGCAGTGTTTCATTCTGCTGTGAAATGAATGGGGTCGCTATGAGTCAGAAACTACTCGATGGCACTTAACAACAACAACAACTATATCCCCCTACTCTGACTGGTGGGTCACAGTGATGTTTGGGGGCTTCTGGAATTAGTGTCAGTTCAGAGCCAGTGTCCAGTAATTCCTGAAAAGTCTGATCATTTCCTTTCCCTAGTGAGCAGTCACTTTCATAAAATGCTGCAGATCTCTTTGGGGAAGACTGTAAGAAAGATTAATAGTATTAATTTTACACAGTGTAGTGGAGTACTTCCTCAAAGGGACCCAGCCTCTCCTTCATTCAAGGGGCTGTGAGTCTGTGAACTGGCTCAAGTCTGAAAATTGATTGAGGGTACATGACTCTCTATTCTGGTTATCCAAGTTAGACTGCAATTCACTTGACCTAGCATTATTCTACTTGTACAGATCAAATAAATGTTTAGTAGACTTCCTATTTCTTCAGGGTATCACCATAAGTCCGTACAAGTCAGACTGTTCTGATTACTGCTTTGACTCTGCTGTCTATTAGAGTAACCATGCCCACCTTGCTTTTGGCAATGAAGTGCTACCACTTGGCACCCACCATCATGGGGTCCAATCAGCCCCATTGTACTTAATTGTCTTAATTCAATTAGAGCAGTTCCCACTGTCAAATATGACTTACATAAACTAGCAATCACAGCAGTCTTCAAGAATGCTGAGACTCTCTTCACAAAGTTTTCTTCACCATTTTGGTAAAAGATATGTCTTCTGGGCACTTGATGAGTGGATCTGTGGGTCCAACCTGGTAAACTTACACAAACATACTTTTAAATACCTCTTCTACAGTATGCCAAGGCAGGTCTGGTATTTCTAATTGATTTAGTGTAGGTCATCACTTAATCCATTCTTCAATGAACCAACCAAATAAACAATAAGATATTTTTCTAAGCTCTCAAGCTGAAACATTGAATGAAGGATCTGTGCTTAGTGATCCTAAATCAATAAACTCAGACTGATCCAACTTTATATTCTTTATACCATTATCTCACACCTTTAATAGCTATTCTCCCACACATATTCCCCAGGTTTCTGTTTGAATATATTAGAAAAATCAAGCATTTTTTTTGGAGTGGAGTGTACCTCCTCCTGGATCACACTTTGTACTTCACGTCTTGGTGTTCACTGAAACTAAAGTCTAATTATAGATCTAGAAACAAAAATGAGTGGTGGTGGTGGGTCCTGGGGATGTTTAACAATTTATTGTAAGGCAGACAATGCCCCAGGCAATGCTCCAGGTGATGTCTCAAACAAAGACTTCCTGCAGTGAATTGCTTGATGTGGCCCTTCTAGCCATTGTCCTCCATTCTGTGGTGTTTTGTAAATCCCATTATCCATGCCTGTTTGGGATGGTGTGGTAGTTAAGGTCAGGTATCAACTTGGCTGAGCAGCTGGTAGTAGTCATTCCCTATAATGACTGGCAATCGACTCTGTGATGGAATTTAGGTTAATTCTGTTGGGGCAACACAGGTGGAATGTTTCTTGAGTCCTACCTTGCTGGAGGGTATAATTCAAATCACCATCCTTAACTTCCCTGAGGGTATACCTACGAGTCTCCTGGGAAGATTCGCTCCTCTTCTTGCTCCGGTTTTGTTTCTTGGATCATCCTCATCTCACCCCTGGATTTGGGACAGCAGCCGCCATCTGATCTGCTGATCGAGGTTCATCAAACCCTGAGAGTTGGGAGGATCTGCCAGACCTACTCACAGACCTGGGACTCGCCAGCCTGCCAGCCTCAACCACTACTACGTGAGACGAACCCTTGGGTGTCTGTGAGTTCTGTGAGGTGTTACAGTGAAATTCAGAACCCTAAGACTGGGGAAATTACTGGGAGGAGGAGGAGGGGTTAATGTCTGAAATGATGGAGTGGCATGGTAGTTTGGACATTTGGGACATCTTTGACCTCCACCTCATGGGGACCAGCCTCGTGCTCATCTTTCTTAGAGAAATTGTTCAAGCACTTCCCATGCACAGCTGGATTAATCTCGTCAGGTGGGGATGAAAGTGATAATGGTTTTACTGGGTAGTAGTGACCCGTAGTGCCTAAGGCATTTGACTGCTAACCAGAAAGCTGGTGGTTCAAACCCACCAGCCACTCCTCGGAAAGAAGATTGGGCGATCTATTCCTGTAGTGATACCACCTCGGAAACCCAAGGAGGGGTCACTATGAGTCAGATCCTACTTGTTGGCAGTGTGATGGCTTTACAGACAAAGATGGAGTAATCTCTTAGGATGGGAGTAAGAGACCTGGTTCTGTTGGCAGGACTGATTCAATGGAATTTAGGGGCTCAGTTTCCCCAGCTTCCTGCCAATATGTCTCTATATAAAGTTTCTGGATCCCATTCATTGCCAATCAACGCCCTCACTATAACTTCACACACCATTCAAGGTTGAGAATTCAATTGGCATTGTAATTCAGTCACTCTTACAATAAGACTCTGCATTTGTTTTTTGGTAGTATTAGCTCTGTCACAAGAAGAAATAAGGCTTTCTTTCAGGGCACAAGTTGCAGCTTTCAGGTCTTGTATAAGATGCTTGAGCTGTGACTCAGATGTTTAAGCTCATCCCCGTCTTTCACCATTGCATTTAGCAAAGGTAGGACCAACTAGCAAACTTCCTTGTATTTCTCATTCTGACAAAATTGTAAGAAAGTATCATATATGTAATCACCCAGAACCTTGTCTCACACATATTTGATCCATTTGATCCAGTGGTGGTGATATGTTGCATATTTCTATTGCCACTCATGCCCTCTACTTCTAGAGTCAGAGTCATTAGTACCTTTAAGATTAGCTTGACTTATGATCCAATTCAGAAAACTTATCCTCAAGATTTGTTTTTCTAGAACCACTCTTGGCATCAAATGTCTTAGGCTGGGCTGTCTAGAGTAACAAAAGCAGTGAGGCATATATAGATAAATATATGAGATTTCAAGGAGATGTCATCAGGCTGGAGGCTTCTCTCTCTCTCCCTCTTTTTTCTTTCTTTTTTTTTTTTTTTTT
>NW_006921614.1:5816494-5851770 GCF_000298275.1 Orycteropus afer afer | reverse complement strand
TTTTTTAATGATTTTGAGTTTTGTTGCACATTGCTCTCCTACTCTGTCCAGGATCTCCTACATAGATCCCCTTCCAAGTGGTTGACAGTGGTAGCTGGGCACTATCTAGTTCTTCTGGTCTCATAGTCACATAGGCTGAGGATAGCATGGTGTACCATTCGCTTGGACTAATTTTTTCCATAAATCTTTGTTGTGCGTCATTCTTCTTTGCTCTGGACAGGAGAGACCCATAGTTGCACCTAGATGGCTGCTTGTAAGCTTTTAAGATCCCAGTCGCTACTCACCAAAGTAGGAGTGGAACAATGTTGTGTGTAGTATTTTATGCCAATTGAGCTTGATGTCCCCTAAAACTATGGTCCTGAGCCCACAGGTCCAACTACTCACTCCCTCTGGGTAGTGGAGGCTTCTCTTGACTCACATAGTTGCAGGGGCTGACATCCAAAATCAGCAGGTCAGATGTCAGGCTGATGGCTTATGGGGTTTTGAGAGCTGGAAAATCCAAAAATCTACGAATCCAAAAATTCAGGCAATAGATGTCTGGCTCACATCCAAAGAAGTGGAAGTCAGATGATGAATTGGATGCAAGATGGAAAGAGAGAGAGAGAGAGAGAGAGAGCACTTTTCTAGAACATCCATATATATTAGATACAGTCCAGATACGCAAGGAAACTCTATATCAGATAACAAAATGGAGGATAATTACATAATGCTGAGAATCATGGCCTAGCCAAATTGACACATAAAATTAACCATCATAACCACCCACTTGCAGTCTCTGTGTTAAGTAGCACTAGGTAAATAAGACACTGGTTTTCACTCCATATCAATTTTCCCTTTCTTCTACAGTAATTGAACCTCTAGTTTTAGCTGAGCACATAGCTGTCTGGAATAAGAATCATATTCTCAGTTCCTCTTATAGCTAGTTACAGCCAGGTGACTGAACTCTGAACAATGGGATATAAATGAAGATAATGTGTGTAATTTCTGGTGTGAGTCCTTAAACAGTGGGGAAGTTTCTTATTTTTCCCTATTTATCTTCCTGCTGACTGGAATGTGAAAATAATGGGTAAAGCAGCCATTTAAATCACGAGGTAGAAGCCATATATTGAGGATGGTAAAGGAGAAAATTAGAAAGTACCTGAGTTCCTGTTGGTTGTGGAGGTTTTATCCCAGCCCTGGACCACGTACTCAGACTTTCAAGTGAGAGTGAAATAAACTCGTCTCCAGTTTAAAGTACTGTTATTTTTGTTTTGTTTAGTTTTTGTGTCACTTGCAGCCAAACCGAACCTAATAGATGCACCAAAATAATCGAAGAACCAGGAATTTTTACATTGTTCTTAGAAGGACAGGAAGAGCACTTATATCATTTAGGATTGTTGTTTCTTTTGTCCCTCTAAATCAAACTGGAAGTATGTTCACTAAAATCACAAATAGTAATTCATTATGCTCAGAGACTTCAGTCTAGGGTTAGACCTGCTCACACGTGTAAGGTACAGGAATCATTACACCCAGTCACAGATGTTTTCCTTTGTGTAACAACGAAGGATAAGTTAATGTCATGTCAAGTATGTAAACAGTGATGATATCACAGCACCAGGAAAGTCTCAAGTTATAAAGATAGAAGGATTAGTTTTCTTTTTTTAAAAAATGGACAGGGTTATCATGAAAACTGAATGGCTAATCTATGTTTCAAATACCTCTAAAGATAAGCAGGTAATGTAAATACAGTCTGATTTAAGACAACTAGGGTAGCAAGAACTCATATTCTAAACACAAGAGTTTATGCACTGGCAGAACACACTCAGATTTTTCTAAACATTCTTTTCTTCAAATAAAACACATCTGTGAACTGGTTCTGTGCCTTGGTCACTGGGTCACCACTGTGTGCTCCTGATAAATATTTATCAACATTTGTGTTGGATTATAGAAGGTTGCATTCTTGGGACAAAATATAATCTCAGCTTTCAAAGAATAAGAAGGACAAAATGGGCCAACATGATGTCTATGTTATGACTTTTAGAATTTGGAATGCCTCATGAGGACAAGAGTTTTAATCTGGAATGCTTATCTTGAGAGTGGCATGAGCTATCAGGGAAAGGTAGTGACCCAGATCAGAAACCAAAACCCAAATAATAGACTGACAAAGGAAAGAAACTCATGGCCAGAATCAGGACCAAGAGGTAAATGCTTGGCAGAACAGGGGTTTCAATTCCAGCAACCACCAGTCTTTGAAGAACATGACAAGAGGTAAACTGAACAAGAGGCAGTTTTAAAAAAATAAAATAAATAATTAAAAGAAAACAAATGGTGTAGTAGTTAAGGTTGTGTGTCAACTTGGCTGGGCCTGGTTGAGTGGCTGGAAAGCTGGTGGTAGTTATTCTCCATGATGAGACTGGCAATCAACTCCATGGTGGGATCTACCACAAGCAACTATTCAGCTACTTTAGGGATGTGGTCTTCTTTCCACATATAAAAAGCAGCTTTGGGAATCGTCTTTAGTTTTGTGGCACACTTGCATCCTGCATATAGCTGAGTTGTTGTTCAGCAGCCTGCCATGCTCTGCTGATCTTGGGACTTTCAATGGACTTGAATCAATGACATGTCATGTTGTTTGGTAGCATTGGGACTGTGCCTTTTTACTTTAGTCAACTTGGGTGTGTCAGCCTCAGCAGCCAACAGCTGTCTGAGTGAAGAAAAGCCTCCACCTTCAGTGGGCCAGGAGCAGGAGGCAAAGCTGAAGCCTAAGGTTGGGGGGCTTTCACGCAGCCCCCAGAGCCTGAACTCAGACTTAAAGCCTCCAACTGTAAGAGAATAAACAAACTCCTTTTTGTTAAAGCCATTCCATTTGTGGTGTTTTCTTGTCAGAGTGGCACTAGTTAACCAGAACAAATGTCTTGTGTGTTATCTAACAAAATCAAGGTTAAGATAAGGAAAGTTAATGTGCCAATGGAGTCCCTAAGTAGTGCAAAAGGTTAACACACTCAGTAGCTAATCTAAAGGTTGAAGGTTCAAGTCCACTCATAGGCTGCTCAGGAGAAACACCTTGTGATCTACTTAAAAAAAAAAAAAAAAAAAATCAGCCATTGAAAACCTATGGAGCACAGCTCTACTCTGACACACATGGGGTCACCATGGGTCAAAACTGACTCAATGTCAACTGGTTAACATGCAGACAGTATGGACTATGCAAAGGTAGGCTGATAGTCATCAGCTTCTCCACTCAAAACTATCAAGCTTAAAAAGAATTAGAGTACAATTTGTAACAATGCTTCTTAGCTCAAATTCCTTTTCATTTAAGCAGGTGATAGAATTTTGGAAATTATCAGGAATATATCTGCTTTCTTCAACCTCTGATTTGATAATGGACAAGTATGCATTATGACTTCATAGATTGTTGTTAATAAAGGTTACTCTAGCCAGCTCCCCATGCGACAAAACTGACAAAAATTGAGAAAGCTAAAGCACATGTTCCAGTAAGATTATTCTTTTGCCAATGAATAACATTGTTGTATCTAAATCAATATTGATATTAATATTAATTAATATTAGATAAATTTCATTGGCATGGTAAAATGACAAAAATATTAGAAGGCACTCTGAAGAGTCTCTGAGTGGCACAAATGGCTAAGCACTTGACTACTAGCTGGAAATTTGGTGGTTTGAACCTACTCAGTGCTTCAGAATACAGGCCTGGCAATCTGCTGTTAAAAGGTCATAACATTGAAAACCCTGTGGAGCAGTTAAATTCTGTACACATGGGGTCACTATGAGTTGGAATTAACTTGATGGCAACTAACAACAACAACTACATGAGAACTCCTACAAAAAAAAAAAAAAAAAAAAAGGAGAGAGAGATTGGAATGAATTGGATTTTATCATTCTGCCCCTCACTTATGAGATTTCTTGACTCCAGTGTAGAGAGAAAGCATGGATGAATAATTGCCAAAGCAGCACAATCCATGAGAATCAGTATACTGGCACCTAAAAGGAGGGAAAGCACAGCTCAGTGGCACCAGCCCAACTTCTCACTTCTATGTTGTGAGACAGATGGAGAAACAAACTACATCCAAACTACTCTGAAAGGTCACTGATTTTGATATTCATGGGACAGAAATGCTTCCTACTGGGAGTAAATCCACAAGTCACTGAAGTGTGGAAGGCTAATCCACATTATCATCTTCATCAAATATTTAGATATGGCACAATGCTCATTGGAAAGAAGCTAAGAGTATAAGAAAGGAATGTTTAGATTCTCTGGCTTAAATATTCACAAGTTAGACACTTATTAAAAAGACAGAATAATTTTTCTATGAAAGCAAAAGCCTCTTGGAGGGAATTTGAGAAACAGAGTCTATAGGACTATGTATCTAAGAGGTATTCCAAGTTTTACATAGATCATTATATGGTAACAGTAGATAAACTTCCACTTAAACATACAACAGACAGAAGAGATCTAGTGGTTATAGGTCAGATGAAAATGCTTGGTCTGCTAGCCCAGGGACTGATTTATTATTATTATTATTATTATTAAATATTCACATTAAAGACTAAGTTGCTGCCTTGAAACAGATACCAGCACGGCTTTCCTCACTAATCATTCCATCTCAGAAAATTGTTTCTGGGACATGAACAAAAAAGTTCACTAAATTGTAGGGGGCTAACTGCTAACCAGAAGGCTGGCAGTTCAAACCCACCAGCCACTCCTGGGAAGGAAGGTTGGGCAATCCTACTTCAGTAGTAATACTGCCTTGGAAACCCAAGGAGGGGTCACTATGAGTTGGGGCCGACTCGACGGCATATAACAACAACAACAACATTTTTAGATAATTAAGAATCAGGCCTTCAAAACATGGAGCTGAATACTAGAGTAAGAGTTATCCTGAGATGCATTCCAAATATGATGAAATATATTAAGCAAAGCTTATGTTCACCTTTAAGAAAGAAACTCCTTTCTAATAATTGTGAAATTCTGCACAGCTAAGCAATGAAATCCACAGAATCATTCACAATAAAACTTGGGTCAATAAGATAAAGAAAGTTATGATACAAAACAATAGTCATCACAAATTAATACAGTTTTGCTCCCCAAGTGCTATAATTCTTTTTCAGAGTATTGAATGCCCTTTAAAAATTTTATTGATAAGGGACAAAACAACTATACAAGACTAGAATGTTGAAAGGTAATCTATATTCTCAAAAGAAACTAAAGTGCATCATAAACTAATCATAGCACATATACTGCTCTGAATGTTCTTCTCAGTACTAGTTAAGGAATCTACCAGATGCTGGAATCCTTAAGCAATGGAAAAACAATCAGAATTATGTGCTTTTGTTCTTTGTTTTTTGTTTAAGTTAGAATGAAAAGAAACAAAGAAACTGGTGTCAAAAGCACAATAGATTTGAAATACTAGTACCTAAGTTGTAGTCACAGCTGTGCCACTTTTGGTTGTGCAGCCTTTGGCAATTCTTTTAACTTATTTTCTGTCTTGTGTTCCTTTTCTAGAAGCTGAGGAGTTGGTATAGATTATTTTGAAAGACTTTCAACAGCTGATACTTAGTACAACTATGAGCAGTGATCCTTTCCTTTAGGAATTCCTGGAGGGCTTTGCTGTCATTTTCTCATCACATCTATTGGGAATATTCTTCCTTTCTTCTTCAGTAGCCTTCTGCTGAGAACCCTAGCTGGAGGGGGATAATCAGTTTCCCTTGCTAGTGATTGGTTAAAAATTTGGGGACAAAAATATTAAGGGCACTGGTAAAGTTCTCTCTTATTGTTTTGGAAAAACTTCTAGAAGCAACTCCTGCTCTCTTTCTCTGTGGTTGGGTGCCCTCTGAGTTACCGCCAGCTGCTGTAACACAAATAGGTGGATTGTAGAGAACAGAAATTTATTTCCTCACAGTTATGGAGGATAAAAGTCCAAACAAGAGTCATACTTATGCCAATTCCTTCTTTGGTTCCTTGCCTGTAGACAATTCATACATGGCTTCTGTACCCCCTCACAAATACACACACCCAATGTGTGTGTGTATCTCTTTATCTAATCTGCTTTTCATTACTCAGAAGTTATTAGATTTAGAATCCACCCTACTTGGATGCACAAATATTAATCTCCCAGTCATTTGGCCAGGTAGCTGTTTTCCAAATTTCTTGGCATAAACTAGTTAGCAATTCCAGGGCTGCATCCGTTTGTTGAAACATCTCAATATTCTATCAATTCCTGGAGCATTGTTTTATGCCAGTTCCTCCAATGCAGCCTTGACTTCTTTCTTCAATACCATTGGTTCTTGATGATATGCTACCTCCTGAAATAGTTAGACATCGACAAATTCTTTTTGGTACAGTGACTGTGTATTCCTTCCATCCTCTTTTGATGATTCCTGCATCGTTCAATTGTTCTGCCCATCAAATCCTTCAATATTGCAGTTTGAGGCTTGATTTTTTTTCTTCAGTGCTTTCAGCTTGAGAAATTCTGAACATATTCTTCCTTTTGGTTTTCTAACTCCAGGTCTTGGCACATTTCACTATAATACTTTACTTTGTCTTCTTGTGCTGACATTTGAAATCTTCTGTTCAGTTCTTTCATTTCAGTAGTTCTTCCATTCATTTTGCTACTCCATGTTCAAGAGCAATTTTCAGAGTTTCTTCTCACATCTGTTTTGGTCTTTTCTTCCTTTCCTGCTTTTTTAAATGGCCATTTGCTTTCTTCATGTATGATATTCTTGATGTCATCCTGGTCTTTGGTCATTGGTGTTCAATGTGTCAAATCTATTCTTCAGACAGTTTCTAAATTCAGGTGGGATATAATTGAGGTTGTATTTTGGCTCTCATGGGCATATTTTAATGTTCTTTAGCTTCAACTTGAATTTGCATAAGAACAATGATGGTCTGTTCCACAGTCAGCTCCTGACCTTGTTTTGACTGATGACATTGAGCTTCTCTGTTGTCTCTTTCCTCAGATGTAGTCAATCTGATTTCCATGTATCCCATCGGGCAAAGCCCATATGTATAGCTGCCATTTGTGTTGCTGGGAAAAAAAAAAAAAGTATTTGCAGTGAATAAGTCATTGGTCTTGCAAAATTCTATCATGTAATCTCCAATATCATTTCTATCACCAAGACCATATTTTCCAATTATTGATGATTCTTCTTTGTTTCCAACTTTCCCATTCTTATCACCAAAAATCATCATTGCATCTTGATTGCATGTTTGGTTGATTTCAGACTGCAGAAATTGATAAAAATTTTCAGTTTCTTCATCGTTGGTTTTAGCAGTTGGTGTGTAAATTTGAATAATAGTAATATTAACTTCTCTGCCTTTTAGGCATACAGATACTATCCTATTGTGCTTCAGAATAGAACTTGAAACATTCTTTGTGACAATGAATGTGATGCCATTCCTCTTCAATTTGTTGTTCCTGGCATAATAGATCATATGATTGTCTGATTCAAAATGGCCAATATCAGTCCATTTCAACTCACTAATGCCTCACTCTCACTGCTGTCAACTCATTTCTGACTCATAGAGACCCCTCCTTGGGTTTCTGAGGTGGTATCTTTACTGAAGTAGATTGCCCAATCTTCCTTCCGAGGAGTGGCTGGTGGATTTGAATTGCCAGACTTCTGTTTAGCAGTCAAATGCCTTAGGCACTACACCAACAGAGCTCCATAGGATATAAATTTTTATCCATTCCATTTCATTTTTTAAACTTCTAATTTTCCTAGATTAATACTTCATACATTCCATGTTCTGATTATTAGTCAATGTTTGCAGCAGTTTCTTCCAATATTTTGAGTCATGCCCCATCAGCAAATGAAGGTCCTGAAAGTTTTACTCCATCCACATCCAAATTCTCAATTTTTAATCCCAACTAGTTTAAACGTTTTCTACTCCAGTGCTACTCAAATCATGGTCCAGGAATCAGGTATAGGTATGCAAACTGTTTTCACCATGTTTAGTACAACTGACCTTTTTTATAGCAAGACTTTTTCAATGAAGGAAGCATACATACTGGCTGAATAAAGTCTAGTCTTCCTCAAGAAGTGAGAATTGTCAACTTTTCATCAACAATGCTATGTTTAGAATAGTGTGCTAGTTCAGTTCACCTTCTGAAATAAAAGAAAGAGACTCACTATATGATAATTACATAGACACAGAGTTCATATAATTGGGCGTAACTTTTTTTCCTACTTTTCTTTCAGCTTGCTATTCAACCCATAAGGAAGCTACTTTGGGTTTCTTTCTTTGTCTGATATTGCTTCCTGTTCTCTCCTCTCTCCATCTTACCACCCACACCTTAGTCTTTCTCCTCTTTTCTCCACCTCCCAGGGTCCCAGCTTGGTCTTTATGGAAAGTCCCTTAGAGTAGAACATCTATAACACTAAAAGAAACAAAATATAACAGACCACTGCTTTTTTCTAATATTGACCACTTCTTATAGAATAGCTCCAGCTGTTATTTTGTTAGCAAAACTTCTGTCTCTTTACTTTTCCTACAAAGAGCTGTTGCCAAAAAAGTTAAAATAGAATACGAAAGGGATAAGAGAAAACAAGAGTCCTACCCTACCACATGCACACATTCTGATGTGTTTATTTTATCTTCAGCATACAGTAGACTAGGGAAAAATACAGCTTCCTTGATTAATATTTGGAGACCATGGATCACAGCCAAACAGCCATCAGTCAGACACTAATGCAAAACCAGTCTTTCACATGCCGCATGTCTGAGGAAAGAGGAGAAAATAAAGGGTCTATTAACTAAAAGATGGTATTGCCATCCTCACTCTTTAGGGTTGGGATTCTTAGTCCAGGGTCAATTAGCACCCAGTGGATCATTAAATAGAATGAAAACATTGTGTATTTGTGAATTTTATGGGAAAAGTGTCTGTGGTTTCAAAATAGATTAAAAAATACATGTCTTATCTCTGTCAAATGTTGAGAGAAACATTAAGTTTTTACACACCCTTTCCTTGCATTTATTTGTAAGGAGCTCTTGTGCCATTCCTTGGAAGGAAGACTGGGCAATCTACTTCCATAAAGATATTGCCTCGGAAACCCAAGGAGGGGTCCCTGTGAGTCAAATCAACTTGATAGCAGTGAGTTTGGTTTGTTTTTTGGTTGTGGTATAGTGGTTAAGGCATTTGGCTGCTAACCAAAATATCAGAGGTTAGAACCCACCAGCTGCTCTACAAAAGAAAGATGAGGCAATCTGCTTCCATAAGGATTTATAGCCTTGGGAACCATGGAGGTTGCTATGAGTTGGAATTGACTCAACAGCAATGAGTTTGGTTTTTTATTTCCTTCCATTTAGAGGTTTATGGAGGTATTTATGAGGATATGAATAATTTATAAGTGCAAAGAGGCATATGACCACCTTCTGTCTGTCAGTCTGTCTTACTATGGTGGTTTGCATGTTGCTGTGATGCTGGAAGTGATGCTACAGGTATCTTAAGTACCAGCAGGGTCACTCATGTTGGACAAGTTTCAGCAGAGCTCCCAGACTAAGACAGATTAGGAATAAAGGCCCGGCTATCTACTTCTGGTATGAATATAGGAAAATTGGAAGTTGTCAAAAATGAAATGGAATGCATAAAGAGATATCCTAGGCATTAGTAAGCTGAAATGGACTGATTTTGGACATTTTGAATCAGACAACCATAAGATCTACTATGCCAGGAATGGCAATTTGAAGAGGAATGGCATGGAATTCATCATCACAAAGGATGTTTCAAGATCTGTCCTGAAGTACTATGCTGTCCGTGATAGGATAATATCCATACGTCTACAAGGAAGACCAGTTAATATGACTATTATTCAAATTTATGCACCAACTACCAAAGCAAAAGATGAGGAAACTAAAGATTCTTATCAACTTCTGCAGTCTGAAATTGACCAAATGTGCAATCAAGATGTATCACTGGTGACTGGAATGCAAAAGTTGGAAACAAAGAAGAATCACCCGTAGTTGGAAAATTTGGCCTTGGTGACAGAAATAATGCTGGAGATCGCATGATAGAATTTTGAAGCCCAATGACTTATTCATTGCAAATACCTTTTTTTCAACAACACAAATGGTGTCTATACACATAGACTTCGCCAGACGAAATACACAGGAATCAGATGTAGTCTACATCTGTGGCAAGAGGTGATGGAGAAGCTCATATCTTCAGCCAAAATCAGGCCAGGAGCTGATTGTGGAAAAGACCATCAACTGCTCACATGAAAATTCAATTTAAAGTTGAAGACAATTATAACAAGTTCATGAGAGTCAAAATATGATCTGGAACATATCTCTCCTGAATTTAGAGACCATCTACAAAATAGATTTGATGCATTGAACACCAATGATTGAAAACCAGAAGAATTGTAGGATGACATCAAGAACATCATCCATAAAGAAAGCAAGAAGTCATTAAAAAGATGAGAAAAAAAGAAAAGACCAAAGTGAATGAAAAAAGAGATTCTGAAGCTTGCCCTTGAGCAGAGAGTTGTTGTTGTTGTTGTTATGTGCCGTCAAGTCAGCTCTGACTCATAGTGACCCCTCCCTGGGTTTCCGAGGTGGTACCACTATGGAAGTAGATTGCCCAACCTTCCTTCCGAGGAGTGGCTGGTAGGTTTGAACTGCCAGCCTTCTGGTTAGCATGAGCAGAGAGTAGCCAAAGCAAATGAAATAAATTACAAGATAAAAAAGCTGAACAGAAGATTTCAAAGAGCAGCTTGAGCAGACAAAGTCAATTATTATAATGGAATGTGCAAAAACTTGGAGGTAGAAAACCAAAAAGGAAGAAAACACTTGACATTTCTTAAGCTGAAAGAATTGAGGAAAAAATTTAAGCCTTGAGTTGGAATATTGAAAGATTCTATGGGCAAAATATTGAATGATGCAGGGAGCATCAAAAGAAGATGGAAGGAATACACAGAGTCACTGTACCAAAAAGAACCGTTAGATTTTCATCCATTTCAGGAGGTTGCATATGATCAAGAACCATGATACTGAAGGAAGAAGTCAAAGCTGCACTGAAGGAATTGCCAAAGAACACGTCTCCAGGAATTGACAGAATACCCACTGATATGTTTCAACAAATGGATGCCCCACAGCAGGTACTCACTTGGTTATGCCAAGAGATTTGGAAGACAGCTATCTGGTCAACTGACTGGAAGAGTTCTATATTTGTACCCATTCCAAAGAAAGGTGATCCCACAGAATGTGGAAATTATAAAGCAGTATCATTAATATTGCACACAAGTAGAATCTTACTGACGATAATTCAAAAATGGTTGAAATAGTATATTGACAGAGAACTTCCAGAGGTGCAAGGAGGTTTCATAAGAGGATGTGGAACAAGGGATATGACTGCTGATGTCATATGGATCTTAGCTCAAAGCAGAGAATACCAGAAAGATGTTTACTTGTGTTTTATTGACTGTGCAAAAACATTTGATTGTGTGGATCATAACACGTTGTGGGTAACACTGAGAAGAATGGGAATTCCAGAACACTTAACTGTACTCTTGAAGAACCTGTACATAGACCAGCTGTCATTCAAACAGAGCAAGGGGACACCACGTGGTTTAAAATCAAGAAGGGAGTGTGTCAGGGTTGTATTCTTTCTCTATACTTATTCAATCTATATGCTGAGCAAATAATCCAAGATGCTGCACTATATGAAGAAGAACATGGCATCAAGATTGGAGGGAGAATCATTAACAACCTGCAATACACTGACAACACAACTTTGCTTGCTGAAAGTGAGGATGACTTGAAGGTGCTTACTGATGAAGACTGAAAAATACAGTCTGCAGTATGGATTACATCTCAATATAAAGAAAACAAAAATCCTCACAACTGAGCCTATAAACAGCATCACAATAAATGAAGACAAGATTGACGTTGTCAACGACTTCACATTGCTTGGTTCTACAATCAATGCCAATGGAAGCAGCAGTCAGGACATCAGATGATGTATAGCACTGGGCAAGTCAGCTGCAAAAGACCTCTTTCAAGTGCTGAGGAGCAAAGATGTCTCCTTGAGGACTAGGGTCTGCCTTACACATGCCATGATATTTTTAATTGCCTCATATGCATGTAAGAGTTGGACAATGAATAAGGAAGATCAAAGAAGAATTGATGCTTTTGTGTTGTGGTGCTGGAAAAGAATGCTGAAAGTACCATGGTATGCTAAAAGAACTAACAGATCTGTCCTGGAGGAAGTGCAGCCAGAAAACCTCTTGGAAGCAAGAATGGCCAAACTTTGTCTCACCTACTTTTGTCATGTTATCAGAAGGGACCATTCCCTGAAGAAGGATCTCATGCTTGGCAAGATGGAGGGTCCACAAAAGAGGGAAAGGTCCTCAACAAGATGGATTGACACAGTGGCTGCAGGGATGGGCTCAGGTATAGCAAGGATCGCAAATCTCATGCAGGACCTGATAGTGTTTCATTCTTCAGTGCATAGGAGTTTGACTATGAGTCAAAGACAACTCAACAGCACCTAACAACAAAAACAACATCTACTTCTGAAAATTAGCCAGTGAACCTATAGATCACAAAAGAACATTGATATAATGCTGGAAAATGAGCCCTTCAGGTTGGAGGCACTGAAAATACACAGGGACTGCAACAATTGACTCAAGTATAGCTATGATTGTGAAGATTGTGCAAGACCAGGCAACATTTTGTTCAGTTGTATGTGGGGTCATTATAAATCAGAGTAGAGTTGATGATAACTAACAACAACAAACACATATGATATTTATCCCATTTTAATAAAAATAATTCAAATTAATAAACAAACTGTTATAGCACTAAATTCTTTTGCATGGACATAGGCAATGCTCCTGCCTTCTTCTAGATGTTTAACAAATACAAGACATCCTAAATATGAGAGATGAGGAATTTTAACAAATCCTTCACCCCCTAATGGGAGAAAAACTTGTATCTTATTTTATGTGGGTGAAAAACTGATGTTTGAATAAGAAAGTGGCAGATTTGAATTTCATTTCGATATGGATAAAAGAAGGGGTCATACAAAATTGAAATCTCCTTTAAAAATAATTTTATTGTGATTTTAGTGAAAGTTTACAGAGAAAATTCATTTTCCATATAGCAGTTCATATACATTTTGTTTCATGACATTGACTGCAATTCCCCACAATGTAACAGTCCTCTTCCCATTTCCTCCCTGTAGTTATCTCTCTTCCCTGTATCCTTCTTTCCTATGCATTCCTACCCCTTAGCTGTCTCCCTGTGCAAATACTGCCCTCTCCCATGATTGATGGTTCTAAGGAGTGTAGCTGCTTGATGTCAATGTTTACTCTTCATGCCGGTCTATTGTTTGTAAGCCATGGGAGTGAGCTCTGTTCTAAACCTGAGGGATAACAAGGGGCCATAGTTTCAGGGGTCTCATGTGGCTTTATCAGAGCACTAAACCTGGTCTTTTTTTTTTTTTATGATTTTGAGGGTTGTTTTTTTTTTTTTTTTTTCTTCCATATTTATCTCACGCTATCCAGGTCTCCTCCACTGATCCCTTTCCAAATGGGCACCATCTAGTTCTTCTGGTCTCATGGTCATCTAATCTGAGGTTCTCATGTCCACTATTTCCTTGGACTAATTGTTTTCATGTGTCTTTAGTTTTCTTCATTTTTCTTTGTTCTGGATGAGGAGACACCCATTTTTGCATCTAGATGACTACTTGCAAGCTTTTAAGACTACAGTTGCTATTCACCAAAGTAGGATGTAGAACAATGTTTTTGTGTAGTATGTTATGCCAGTTGAGCTTAATGTTCTCTGCGACCATGGTCCAACTACTCACTGGTTGGTAGTGGCTAACAAGTTATCATAACTTTGACCTTTGTTAGCTCTATTGTATATCTGGACATTCTTACAGCACATACAAATAGATATGCAGAAATATTGTCTGCCAGCCTTATATTGAAATCTCTTTATACTTTTCTGTAATGATAGGTGCAATGGCACTGGTCTGTTCTTGACCTTCAAACTTAATTTAACTTTTCCCTTGGAATCTAATTTACTTGTGAAAATATAATAGTACAGACTCTCATCTGTGAAAAGTTAATAAAGTCAAACATCACAATAATTTACATTCAGCCAAAATGGAATGTTACATAAGACAAAATTCCAGACTATCAGACTTCTGAAAATACTTAATGACTACTGTCTGACTCCTGTAACAACTTATCTTATAGGGGCACCATTACTGCAAGGAAGAAACAAGCTAACCGAAAGGAAGGAAGGGGCTGATTGTGGGACTTGGCTGACTAAACCCTATGACTAAGCCAAGGCAAAGATGTGAGGAGTTCAGAGAAAAAAATAAAAAGACCCTAAGTGAGACAATCATTGGTTGGTCTCTCTAGCACAGAAAGTAAGCCCATTTGCTTTGATGCTTACATCTCTGAAATAAACTCTCCTTTTCTACTTCTCTGGCCTGATTTCTCTTGGCAGCAGCAACCCAACCTTACAATCTGTACTTTTCAAACAATTAGAAAACTTAGCTTGTTCCACTTTGAACTATACTTTTCAAAAAAGAACGAGAACAGTAAATAAAAAAATCTTAATTGAATTAAAAACCTCATGTTATTTTTGTAGATGTAAGTTTAGATAATTAGCATTTAAGAATTTTAATATACCTTTAGAAAGTCCTATTTCTTAATATGTTGTTGTTGTTGTTATTTGCCGTTGAGTCGGCCCCGACTCATAGCGACCTTTCCTTGGGTTTCCGAGGCAGTATCACTACGGAAGTAGGATTGCCCAACCTTCCTTCCGAGGAGTGGCTGGTGGGTTTGAACCGCCAGCCTTCTGGTTAGCAGTCAAGTGCCTTAGGCACTATGCTACCATAGACACTTGCAAATAAGCACATTAAGTTAAACATCAGACAACTTATAAATTAAATATCAGTTAAGACTCTCTCCCTTCTTTTCCTGAAGTCTTGGATACCCAGTGCTTCACTAGATTGCCCTGATAGCCTCTCACCTCTGTTATTTTCTGACATGCTTCCCAAAACTTGGAGACCATGGGCAATCTGGTGCCGTATCTATGACTTATCATCACATCAACCAAAGATGCTGAGAGTATCTATGAGAAGGATGCACACTGCAAACATATTTAGTTTTAATAATAATCACTATTTGATTTAAGGGAGCTTGGTGGTGCAGTGCCTATGGCATTTGCTAACTTCACAGATATCTTCCATACATTAATAATATATAAACCAAAACCAAACCCACTGCTGCCGAGTTGATCCTGACTCATACAGTGAACCTATAGGACAGAATAGAACTGCTCCACAAGTTTTCCAAGACAGTAATCTTTATGGAAGCAGAGTGCCACACCTTTTTCCCAAGCTGGTGGGTTTGAACCACTCTCCTTTTGGTTAGCAGTCTAGCACTTTAGTCACTATGCCACCAAAACTCCTGAATAATATATAATCATTATTATATTTAAATAGCACTTAATCTTCTATAGATCCTCGTTACATGCATTATGCAAATTAACTTTCACAATCAATCTGTGAGATGGATAGGACAGAAATTCATCCCCACATTTTTCAGGTGAAAAAACCTCAGCTCAGAAAGGTGAAGAAATCTCATCAAGTCACACACTAGAATTTCTCTACTGTTCTCTACCTAGACCTTGATGGAACTCTGATATAATGTCTCCTGTTGATCTCACAATCACCTTTTCAAACACCATTACTAAAATGAATATTATCCTTGGACTCATCTTATAATTAAAATGTTGCCTCAGGTTGGATAATAGTTAATTCAAGGAGTCACTTCTGAGTTTCAAAGAGAAAGTAGTGTGGTTTGATTTGAGGTCTGTAGGTTCAGTATGTCCCCAAACCCCAGGAACAAAGACGTGGAGCGTGGAGAATGTGAAGTAAAAGCAAAAGAGCCCAGATACCAAGGGATGTTGATCCACATGAAACCAAGTATATGACCTTAGTCAGATCACTAAGGACCAGCACTGACTGTGTGGATAATGGGCCAAATACTGAGGTAGGTGTTGAAATTACTTATATAGTTCTTTAAAATGCCTTGTTCCCCAAGACAACATAACCAGGAAGTAGAACTACCAGGTCCGTATGGCTTCAAAGTCCTTCCTGGTTCTCTTAATTCTCTAATACTGCTACAACGGAAATATCTCAAATGAACGGCTTTAACACATAGAAACATTTCTATACAGTTTGTTGTTGTTGTTGTTATATGCCATCGAGTCGGACTCGACTCATAGCGACCCCTACTTGGGTTTCCAAGGCAGTATCACTAGGGAAATATATTGCCCCATCTTCTTTCTGAGGAGTGGCTGGTGGGTCCATACAGTTTAGGAGGCTAGAAATCTGAGTTCAGAGTGCCAGCTCTAGCAGAAGACTTTCTTTCTCTCTTCTTCTTCCTAGGAAGATCACAGTGCAGGGATTCTGGTCCAAAGGATGTGTTCTCCTCTTTCTTTGTGGTAATATGTCACCCCTCTCTGCTCCCTTCTCTCTCCTTCTATCTGTTGTAACTTAAAAGATGTTGCATTCCACATCCCAGGGAAAATCCCCTTATATCAGATCAGGGCTGTGATGGGACTAAGGATGTTGCAACACACCCTTAATCTTAATCCTTTTACAGCTGATTGGCTTATCACATCAGATCACGCCAGGGAGTATCTTTACATATCTGGTATATTATATCACTACGTAAGTTCTAAACCACTTTACCAAATATGATAACCTTCTCCAGGGAATGGTCCCTTCTGACTACATGAGACAAAGTCTGGCCATTCTTGTTTCCAAGGAGCATTCTGCCTGCATTTCTTCCAGGACAGATTTGTTTGTTTTTCTGGCAGTTCATGGTATTTTCAATATTTTTTGCCAACCCCATAACTCAAAGGCATTAAGTTTTCTCCAGTTTTCCTTACTCTTTGTCCAGCTTTCACATATATGTGAGAGGATTGAAAATACTATGGCTTAGGTCAGACACACCTTAGTCTTCAAAGTGACATCTTTGTTTCTTTACACTTTAAAGAGGTCTTTTGCAACAGATTTGCCCAGTGCAATATGACATCTTATTTCCTACTGCTGCTTCCATGGTGCTGACTGTGGATCCGAGTAAAATGAAATCCCTGACAACTTCAACTTTTCTCCATTTATCATGATGTTTCTAATTGGTCCAGTTGTGAGGATTCTCATCTTCTTTATGTTGAGGAGTAATCCATACTGAAAACTGTAGTCTTTGATCTTCATCAGTAAGTGCTGCAAGTCATCTTTGCTTTCAGCAAGCAAGGTTGTTTCATCTGCACATGGCAGGTTCTTAATTGTTCTTCCTCTAATTCTGATGTTATGTTCTTCATCCAGTTTCTCAGACTGTTTGCTCAGCCTACAGGCTGAAAAAGTATGGGGAAAGAACACAACCCTGACATACACCCTTCCTGATTTTAAACCATGCAGTATCCTCTTGTTCTGTTTGAACATCAGCCTCCTGGTCTATGTACAGGTTCCTCATGAGAACAATG
Organism: Orycteropus afer afer; assembly: GCF_000298275.1. Classification (NCBI taxonomy): domain Eukaryota; kingdom Metazoa; phylum Chordata; class Mammalia; order Tubulidentata; family Orycteropodidae; genus Orycteropus; species Orycteropus afer. The sequence continues at coordinate 5,834,261 of NW_006921614.1, read as the reverse complement.
AAGTATTCTGGAATTCCCATTCTTCACAATATTATCCATAATTTGTTATTATCCACATAGTTGAATGCCTTTGCATAGTCAATAAAACACAAGTAAACATCTTTCTGGTATTCTTTGCTTTCAGTTAAGATCCATCTGACATCAGCAATGATATCTCTCATTTCACGTCCTCTTCTGAATCCTGTTTGCATTTCTGGAAGTTCTCTGTCAATATATCACTACAATCTTTTTTTATTTCTCTTCAGCAAGATTTTATTTATGTGTTACATTAATGATATTGGTTGATAATTTTCACAGTCTGTCAGATCACCTTTCATTGGAATAGGCTCAATTATCTATCTCTTCCAGTCATTTGGCCAGGTAGCTGTCTTCCAAATCTCTTGACATAAACGAGTAAGCATCTCCAGCACTGCATCCATTTGTTGAAAGATCTCAGTGGGCATTCCATCAATTCCTGGAGCCTTATTTTTTGAAAATTCCTTCAGTGCAGGCTCAACTTCTTTCTTCAATACCATTGGTTCTTGGTCATATGCCACCTCCTGAAATGGATGATCATCTACCAATTCTTTTTGATACAGTGACTCTGTGTATTCCTTTCATCTTCTTTTGATGCTTCTTGTGTCATTCAATATTTTTTCCATAGAATCTTTCAATATTGCAACTCGAGGCTTGAATTTTTTCTTCAGTTCTTTCAGCTTGAGAAATGCTGAAGGTGTTCTTCCCTTTTGGTTTTCTAACTCCAGGTCTTTGCACATTTCATTATAATACTTTACTTGTCTTCTCTAACTGCCCTTCTTCTGTTCAGTTATTTTATTTCAGCCTTTCTTCCATTCATTTTAGCTACTCTATATTTAAGAACAAGTTTCAGAGTCTCTTCTGATATCCATTTTGGTCTTTTCTTCCTTTCCTGTCTTTTTAATGACTGTTTGCTTTCTTTATGTATGATGCTCTTGATGTCATCCTGCAACCCATCTGGTCTCCAGTCATTGGTGTTCAATATGTCAGATCTATTCTTCAGATGGTCTCTAAATTCAGGTAAGATATAATCAAGGTCATATTTTGGCTCTCATTTGCATATTTTAATTTTCTTTAGCTTTCAGTTGAAGTTGCATATGAGCAATTGATGGTCTGTTCCACAGTCAGCTCCTGGACATGTTTTGACTGATGATATCGAGCTTCTCTGCCACCTCTTTCCACAAATGTAGTCTATCTGATTTCTGTGTATTCTCCCTGGTGTGTGCATGTGTATAGTTTCCATGTACATTGTTCAAAAAACGTATTTGCAGTGGATTAGTCATTACTCTTGCAAAATTCTGTCATGCAATCTCTGGCATTATGTCTATCACTAAGGCCATATTTTCCAACTACTAAACAACTCCTTTGTTTCCAACTTTTGCATTCAAATCACTACTTGTGGTAGTTAAGTTGTGTGTCAACTTGGCTGGGTCTGGTTGAGTGGCTGGGAAGCTGGTGGTACTTATTCTCCATGATGAGACTGGCAATCATCTCCATGGTGGGATCTACCATAAGCAGCTGAGTAGCTGCTTTAAGGATGTGATCTGCTTCCCATATATAAGAAGCAGATTTGGGAATGGTCTCTAGTTTATGGCATGCTTGAACCCTGCAAGCAGCTGTGTCATTGTTCAGCAGTCTGCCATGCTCTGCTGATCTTGGGATTTTCAAAGGACTTGAATCAGTGGCCTGCTGTGTGGTTTGGTAACATCGGGACCATGCCTTTTTACTTGTCAACCTTAGGTTTGTCAGCCTTAGCAGCCAGCAGTTGTTGAAGTGAAGAAAAGCCTTCAGTTTCAGTGGGCAAGGAGCAGGAGACAAAGCTGAAGCCTAAAGTTGAGTGGCTTTCACCCAGCCCCCAGAGTCTGGAACTTTGAGCTAGGACTTAAAGCCTCCAAACTGTAAGAGAATAAACTCCTATTTATTAAACACATCTCACTTGTGGTATATTCTTGTTAGAGAGGTACTAGGTAACCAGAACACCATTCTTTATCAGTACTTCTTGATTGCGTGTTTTATCAATTTCAAACTGCAGAAATTGGTAAAAATCTTCAATTTATCCATCGTTGGCTTTATTAGTAGGTGCCTACATCTGAATAGGGAGCTCTGGTAGCATAATGGCTAAGGCACTTGACTGCTAACCAGAAGGCTGATGGTTCAAACCCACCAGCCACTCCTCGGAAGGAAGATGGGGCAATCTACTTCCGTAGTGATACTGCCTCGGAAATCCAAGGAGGGGTCGCTATGAGTCGGGTCCGACTCAATGGCAAACAACAACAACAACAACAAATTTGAATAATAGTAGTATTAACTGGTCTTCCTTGTAGGTGTGTGGATATTATCCTGTCACAGACAGCATTATACTTAAGCATAGATCTTGAGATGTTCTTTTTGATGATGAATGTGATGCCATTCCTCTTCAATTTGCTGTTCCTGGCATAGTCAATCATATGATTGTCTGATTCAAGATGGCCAATAGCAGTCTATTTCTGCTCACTAATGCCTATGATATCAATCTTCATCTGCTCCATTTTCATTTTTGACAAGTTCCAATTTTCCTAGCTTCATACTTTCATACTAATCCCCTGTTCTGATTATTAATAAACATTTGCAACTGTTTCTTCCCATTTTGAATCTTGCCCCATGAGAAAATGGAGGTCCCAAAAGCTTTACTGCATCCATGTCATGAGGATTGACTCCACTTTGGTGAGGCAGCTCTTCCCCAGTCCTATTCTGAGTGCCTTCCAACCTAAGGGACTCATTTTCTGGCACTATATCAGACAGTGTTTCACTGCTCTTATAAACTTTTCCAGTAACATATCAGACAGTGTTTCACTGCTATTCATAAGATTTCCAGTGGCCAGTTTTTCAGAATTGGATGCCTTTTCCTTCTTCTCAATCTGTCTTAGTCTAGAAGCTCCACTGAAACCTGTCTACCACAGGTGACCCTGCTCTGGTATTAATAATACTAGTGGCACAGCCTCCAGCTTCACAGCAACACACAAACCACCACAGTATGACAAACTGACAGAAAAATTCACCCCATCATATCATCCCCAAAGTTTTAGCTCCATGCTAAAAATCCATCCTGAGGCAAAATTCCTCTTCATCTGTGAATCTAGAATACAATTTATCTGCTTCCAAAGTACAATGATGAAACAGACACAAGTGGACATTTCCATTACAAATGGGAGAAATTGGAGAGAAGAAGAGATAATGGCATCAAGCCAGTGGAGGGGAGGGAGAAGAAAGAAAGATTCACATTAGGTTTCGTAATTTATATGATGCAAATAAAGGTTGAATTTTTGGGAAGTTCCAGTCATTTAGTTTCTCTTCTGCTATTTGTGCATTTTTTGTTATGTTTTATAGTGTATTTATACCATGTATTAGGGTCCCTAAGTATGCCCCTATTTTTTCTTGATGATCTTTATAGCTTTAGGTTTTACATTTAGGTCTTTGATTCATCTTGAGTTAGCTTTAATATATGATATGATGTATGGATTCTATTTCATTTTCCCGCATGGATATACAGTTTTGGCAGCACTATTTGTTCAAGAGATTATCTCTTCCCCATTTTATGAATTTCAGCCTTTTGTCAAAAATCAACTATACACAGGTAGATGGATTTACTTCTGGATTTTCAATTCTGTACCATTTGGTTATGTGTCTGAATTATACTAATACCAGGCTGTTTTGATTACCTTGCTCTATAATAAGTTTGGAGATCAGGGAGTGTGAGGAATCCTGATTTCTTCTTCTTTAGTAGTTCTCTGCTTATTTGGGATCTCTTTCCTTTCCATACAGAGTTGGTAACTATTTTTTTTATATCTTTAAAGAATGATCTTGGAATCTGGATCAGGATTGCATTATATCTGTAGATATTAACTTTCTGTGAGTTTACTCTGTTATTTATTATTATCTTCAGAAGTTTAAAATAATCTTTTCTATCTTGATATTATCTTGCCTTCTCCATTTGGAAATCTGTAACTACATCATTTATTTCCTCTTTTTCCTTTGTAGTAATAATTGTTTACAAATTGATGTCTCTGGTTCCCTGTTTTCAGTCTTACAGGCTTATTTTATTTTTAGTACTTCTATATCTAGATTATCAATTTTTTGAGCCATCTGATCCTGTTTTCTTTTGTGTATATGCATGTCTCTATGTGTAATTTGAAGTTGTCTGTTGTCTAAAAGACATTGTAGTGTTATATTAATTTATTGATTATATATTGGTTTGGCTCATCATGATTTTTCATTTTTGGGTGAGTTTGCCATATGTCTTAACTTCCAGGTATTGTGTGCCATTCTTTGTTCTCTGTCCAAAGTTTAAATTTCCTTTAGCATTTCTTGTAAAGTTGGTCTGTTTTTTACAAATTTGGTTGATTTCTTAACTGGGAATATCTTAAATTTTCCATTGTGTTTGAGGGTGAAATGTGCTGGATACATATTTTTTGTTGGTAATTCTTATTCTTTCAAGGTTTCATAGACACCATCATATTGACTTGTTGCCTGCATGTTTCTGCGAAGAAAAAAGAGCTTGGTACCTCTTTGTAGATAAACTTTTCATTTTTCTGGAGCTGCTTTCGGGATTCTATCTTTGTCTTTGGTTTTGCTACTCATTGAGCTTCTTGAATGCATATCTACTTGTCTTTCATGATAACAGGGAAATTTTCTTCCAAAACAATCAACTATTTTTAAGGTTTTTTTTTTTTCATTATCTTCTTGTTCTGGAATTCTGATCACATATAAATTATTCCTCTTGATAGTGACCTGAATAATTCTAATCTTTCTTCATTTTTTTTTTTTTTTGTTCTTTATCCTGATTGTTTCTCTAATATATTAGTTTTAAGAGATTTGCCTTCAATCTCATTAATTTTGTCTTCCATTGATTGAATTCTACTCCTTTGTCCTTGCAATATGTTATCTATGTCTGAAATTTTAGTATTAATCTTTTAGATTTATATTTATTGTTTTTTAATGAGTTTCTAATTTTTCTTTCTTTTGTCAACTCATTTTTGCATTTTTAAAAAAGTTCTTCTAGAATTTTATTTGTGATTTCCTTGCTCTCTTTCTTAGTCTGTTATAGCAACCTAAGTATAATTCTTTTGAATTCTTTATCAGATAATTCCACTAACATCTCTTCCTCTGGAAGATTGTCTGGTCCCGTGTATTTTGGTCAATTTTCTGAGCCATCTGATCCTGTTTTCTTTTGTGTATATGCATGTCTCTATGTGTGATTTGAAATTGTCTGTTGTCTATAAGACATTGTAGACATTGATTGCATATGATTGTATATTGGTTTGGCTCATCATGATTTTTGTTTTGTTTTATTTTCATATATCTGGGCAACAGAGTAGGCATGTTACTCAGGTTGCTAGCTTGACAGCACTGGGGGGCTAGCCACTTGTCTCTGGGTGGATTTGATGGTGGGTGGGCATGTGGGCTGGAGTCTCTGATTACTGATCATGTAAAGCAAGTAAAGGCAGTCTGGGCAGGTGTTGGCCATCATCTCTCTTTAATCAAGTGGTTCTGGAGTGTGTGGTGGCACCCACCTACTGGGCGAGGAGGCAGGAGTTTGAGTATGACTGTATGGTCAGTGGCTCCCAACTGCTGTGGAAAGAGAAAATAAAAGGGAGGAGGAAGAGGAATAAAAAGCACAAAAAAAAAAAAAAAAGAAAAGAAAAGGAGTGGAAAAAGGAAGATCTAACAAGAAAGAAGAAGAGGCAAAAGAAAGAGAAAAAAGGAGAAAAGATGAGAAAACAAAACAAATGTAACACAGTACAGGTACAAGTACTAACCAGCAAGCACGGCTGCAGTGGAAATATGACACTTCTCCATGGGAGCATTCACTGCCAAATATGGAGTGTCAGAGGTAGGTGCTATTGAATGGAGAGTTGGCAAGGCACCTGCTCAACTAGATTTCAAAAAAGGGGGGTGGAGAGGAAAAGATATAAGGACTGAGAAGTAAGGAAAAAGGAAAGGAAAAAGATGGAAAAGCACAAGTGTTAGCTGCCAAACAGTTAACAGCAAGGATGTGATGCTCAGTCCTGGGATATTGTGCACTACCATCCTTGGAGGGGTAGAGGCAGGTACTGCTGACCATGGAGGAGAGGACAGGTACCAGCTCAGCTGTATCAAAAGGACAAATTCAGGGGGAAGGAAGAGGAAAAAGATAAAGAAGAGAAAAACAAGAGGAGGAAGAGGGAAGAACAAAGCAAAAGTGGGAGCTGTCAAACACAGTTGCACAGGAACACGGTGCTCATTTGTGGGATTGTGTACCTCTGACTAGTGGGAGGTTGGAGTAAGTGCTGTTAACAGTATGACAGTATGGGCAGGGCTTCCTACTCTGCAGGACATAAAATAAAAAGAAAGAAAAAGCATAAGATAAGAGGAAATGAAAAAAAAAAAAGAAAGGAGAGAAGGGGAAGAATTAAGGAGAAATATACAGAGAAAAGGAACACAGTTCAATACTTAATTTAAAATTTTCACTTATTTTTGGAAAATTTCATCCTCTATGTCTTTAAATATTTCATTCTGGCTTTCCTTTCTTACTGAAATTTCCAATTTTAACTATATGCTGCTAGATTTTCATATTATTTCATAGAGGCTCAGCTCCCTTCAAATTGGATAATTTTTATGTTAATAGAATCAGTTTCTGTTAATTTGACTTATTTTATTTCTGGCATCTCCAAACTGTTGTTAGTCCATTCAGTGATTTTTTTTATTTCAGAGATTTCTTTTTTCTCTCTAGACTTTCCATGAGGTTCTCTTTTATAGTTTCTTTTCTCTGCTGAGATTTACAGTGTATTCATTCATTATGACCATACTTTCTTTTATGTTTTTGAGCATGGTTTTAATAGCTACCTCAAAATTACTTTTTAGTACTTTTATTTCACATCCCCACCCACAAAGCCATTTTTTTTTCCATTTCAAGATCAATCTCCATTATTATTTTTTTTTTTTTCTCTGATGGGGGTCATGTTTTCTTATTCACTCATATGTATAATAATCCTGAATTTCATTTTTGACATTATGAATGACATGTTGTATAGGCCATGGATTCTGACATATTTCTCCAAACAATATGATTTGTATGTTTATTTGTTTTATGAGTTAATTAACTTCACTGAATCCAAGCTACAAATTCTGTCTCCTCTAAACTAGGCAGCAACTGGAGGCTCTGTTAAGTTCTTTCAATTTTAGATATGCTACTTGGAGTCTTGGAGTCTACTTTATGCATGTGTCCTTCAGGAGTTAGCCAAATATTTGGGTAGGTTTCATTTGTAGAATCTGAGTCGCCTTCTATGGCTCTTTGGTGGTGTAGAGTTTAAAAGATACAGCAGCTAACCAAAAGATCAGTGACTTGAACCCACCAGCTACTCCATGGGAGAAAGAGGAGTCATTCTGCTTCCATAAAAATTTAGTGCCTTGGACACCCCGTGAGGCAATTGTACTCTGTCCTACAGGGTCACTATGAGTTGGAATCAACTCAATGGCAGTAGATTTTGGTTTTATATGGCTCTCTCCTTTCTGAAAATTTCCCCTACTTTCCAGGGTTCTTTTTTTTTTTTTAAATTGTGCTTTGCATGCAAATAAACAGAACAGAATTTGTTTCACATTCAACAGTTCATGTACATTTGGTTTCACTCCCTGATTACCATCTCTAACACTAACCCACTCTCCTTCCCTCCCTTCCCTGTAACTCCCCCCCACACCTTTCTTAATTATGCACTCCTGTCTGTCCAGCTTTCCCTCCATGTGAATGCTGCCCCTCTGCTGTCCCATGGCCGATTGCTCCAAGAGTTGTATCTCTGTACAGTGGGTGGGTACATTGCCCTGGGTTGGGTATTCTGCACATAAGTCTTTCTACTGTTGGGCTAAGAGCCAGCCCTTGGGAGTGAGTCTTATCCCAGGCTCAAAGTGTATTCCAGGGCTACAGTCTTGGGGGGGGGGGTTCCTCACCAGACTCCACACAACCAGTAATTCTGGCCGTTATTGTGTTTTTGAATTTTGTTCCATGTTTTTCCTCTCACTCTATAAAGGATCTCCAGTTTTTGATACCTTCCTGAGTGGTTGGCATTGGTAGCTGGGCACTTTCTAGTTCTGGTCTTGAAGTCCGTCATATCATTGGACTAATTGTTTCCAAATACTCTTGGTTTTCTTCACTCTTCTTTGTTTCAGACAAGAGGAGACCATTAGCTGCATCTTAAATGGCTACTTGGAAGCTTTTATTACTTTCCAGTTTTTAAGGCACTCTGACAATGTGTAGTGGTTAAGGCATTTGGCTACTAATGAAAACGTCAGTGGTTTGAACCTACCAGCTGCTCCACAGAATAAAGATGAGGCAGTCTGCTTTCATTAAGATTTTCAACCTTGGAAACCCAATGCAAGTCACTATGAATTGGAATTGACTTGTTGGCAGTGAGTTTGGTTTGTTTTTTTGGTTTTCCAGTTGTTGTGGTAGTCCCAAACTCTATCCTGAGATTTCTCAGTTCTCAGATGGCAGATTTCTATTCATGTTCTAGCTGCCCTGTTGGTCACTTACTAGAACATGTTTTGGGGTGAAAATCTATAAAAACAGGAAACTCATTTCATGTCATTTTGTTTCTTTCTTCTCTAGTTTCTACTGCTAGTCTGTCTCCAGGCACTTCAGGTCATTGTTATTTTATATTTTGTCTAGAGTTTACAACTGATTTCTGAGGGTAGAACTGGTCTAAAATGAGCTTTTTTTCTGTCATCAGAAGTGGAGTTCCCAACCTCTTTACTTTAAATGACTTCTTATAAGCACACTGAAAAATCTGATATCAATTACTCATGTCTTTTGAATTCATAAACTAAAAGAATATTATTCTATCTTCAGGAAAATTAATAGAAGGTCTTTAATAGAAGTTTATAGGGATCCTCAGAGTATGTAGAGCCTTTTCCACCATAACTCCTGCAAAATCATAATAAAGCCTCTTTGGGTTCTTTTGTTTCCTAAAACTAAGATGAGTTTGCTAGATCCTGAAAGCATAGGTCCAGAATTCTACCAGTCATTAGATTGATATCTAAATTCTACAAACTAGATCAACATTTGGGGATTTCTTAGATGACATGATGGAGACTACTCAGTGTAGTTTTCTACTTGCACTTCTCACCTGAACTGAACATATGTCTCCAGCTATTGAAACTACATTATTTATTATTATACACATCACAAAAACCAAAGACCAACTTTTAATCAAATTTGTTGGTCTCCATAAAACAATAGTGGGGGAATATAGGGACTTGGTCTAGCAGAAAAAAAGAAATACATATTCTTGCTTAGCCACAGACCAATTCACAAATAATCAACTCTTAGTTGTGCTTCAGAGGGTTTCACTGGTGCTCTACTGGGAGATTTCAGTGTAAAGTTGTTTGTGCAAGAGAAGGAAACATCTAAAGTATTTTGAAGTTTTTATCATTCACAATACTTGAAATTCTGGGTAATATATATTAAGAATCATGAGCAAGATGCTCAGGACAGAACAGTATTTAAAGTCATTGTCAGGTGCCATCGAGTTGATCCCAACTCATAGCGACCCTATGCACAACAGAACAAAATATTGCCTGGTCTTGTGCCATCCTCATAATCCTTGCTGTATTTGACCTCATTATTGCAGCCACTGTGTCAATCCATCTTATTGAAGACCTTCCCTTTTTTGCTGACCCTCTACTATTTACAGTAGTCCTCAGAAATAGACTACCATAGAGGTTATGACCAGGGTGTCTCCAGTGGCAGAGTTTCAATAAACAATGTTATACTGGACAATAGCTGCTCACAAGTCACTTTATAAAACGTTTGTGGCTGACAAACAGTCTTCAAGTATTGTAATCAACCCACACTTAATTTTACAGGAAATTAAGTACTTTGGTTTTTTTATAGAGTCATTTCTATTTGTTAATACAAGGAAGTATGTAGAATCTCCATTGAGAGATTCAATGGAGCTGCTCTACAGGCTCCAGCAGCTGCTCTACAGGGGAAAGATGTGGCCATTTGCTTTTGTGAAGATTTACAGCCTTGGTAACCCTGTAGAGGAGTTCTACTCTGTCCTATAGAGTTACTAGGGGTTGAAATTCATTAAATGGCCCACAATAACAAGAACAACAATGTGAATCACTACTCTAGAAAGCAGTAAAATTAAAAGATAATCCAAAATGTTTTCATCCAGCCATTATTCCATGTCGTATAAAAGCTAGATGTGAAGTATTCACAACTAAAGAAGACTTTAAAGACCACATAACAAAACTCCTATTATTCCTTGACATGGAAATTGAGATCCAAAACAGAGATTTACTTCTGTATCTAATGAAACATGGAGTCCTCAAATCATAGCACAGAGCTTGTTGGTATGTTTTAGCCATTATTCATATTCCTGTGCAGAGACAATCAGGATAGCAATCATCAGGGCCTTAGTCAATTATCACACCAAGAACAATTTATGAAAACACACTCCAAGACTTGGACTCCAAACCTCTATTTGATTTCCTGTCCTAGGGAACAGGCTGTATGTTAAGTCTGTCTCTAAAACTACTTTCACGTCATCATTCTAAGGCTTAAACTGGAGGCAGACCAAGAATCCTGCTCCCTTTCCTCTTTCTCTGAAACTATATTCTGGGGTTGGTCTCTGGCTTTTATCTCTCCCAATGAGTGAAAAAGAAGAGTGCACAAAAGATAAGATTAGTGGTGGAAAACAAGCTCTTCCTCCTAAGATGACAGAATAGCTATCCTCAGCTTCCTGCACCAGTTTCCCTTTACCTGGGCTCTACTAATGTTTGGTTTTCAAGTGTAAAGATACTTCCTGAGGTAAAGACATATTCACAATGGTAGTATCACATCAACCACAAGGGAAAAGAGAGAGAGGAGGCTTATAGAGCCAACATCTCTATTGTCCAGAAAAAAAGTATTCTATAGGATGCAGCTGGAATAGATGCCAATGACCAAAGTCCTGTAGGGATTGTGCATCTCAGTGAGGCCTGTGTTGTATGTTTATGATCATGGGCTAGATAATTCTTGAGCTCAGATGATAAGCTCATCCATGAGGAAAAGAAAAGTTAAAGGAGAGGATGAAAGTGTAAATCCACTGAAGTTTTCCCCAAAACAGACTGAATTTAACTTCAAACTCAGTCCAGCTCAACTTGAATTGTCAGGATTTTGTTGTCTCATGGATAAAAATCAGTCTTATGATCTCAGTACTGGAGGAAAAAAAATATTTTGCATATGTATTGCACACTATTTTTTCCCTAAAAGTGAAATTGTTGTTAGTTGCTGTTGAGTCAATTCTGACTCATGGTGACACCATGTGTATCAGTAGAACTTTGCTCCAGAGGGTTTCATAGCTGTGAACTTTAGAAAGCTGCATCTTCCAAGGTTGGTTTGAACTGCCCACCTTTGGCTTGCAGTCAAATGCTTAACAGTTGAGCCACCCAGGGACGCTAATGAGTGAAATTAATATCCCTTATATAATCAATGGGAAGCTCTGGTGGCATAGTGCCTAAGACATTTGACTGCTAATCAGAAGGCTGGAGGTTCAAATCCAGCAGCCACTCCTTGAAAGGAAGATTGGGCAATCTGCTTCCTTAGAGATACTGCCTCAGAAACCCGAAGAGGGGTTGCTATGAGTCGAATCGACTCAACGGCCCTGAGTTTGGTGTTCTGAGTTTATATAATCAATGAGTCCTTGAGTGTCACAGAAGGTTAATGTACTCACTACTAACTGAAAGGGTGGTGTATGGAGTCCATGCAGAGGTGCTGCTTTAGACTGGGTTCTCTAAAGAAGCAAAACCAGTAAAGCTTTTATATATATATATATATTTTTGTTGTTGTTGTTGTTGTTGTTGTGTGCCGATGAGTTGGACCCGATTCATAGCGACCCCTCCTTGGGTTTCCAAGGCAGTATCACTACGGAAGTAGATTGCCCCATCTTCCTTTCGAGGAGTGGCTGCTGGCTCTGAACTGCCAGCCTTCTGGTTAGCAGTCAAGTGCCTTAGCCACTATGATACCAGACTCCCTATATATATGTGTATATATAGAGAAATTTCTCTTAGGAAAATGACTCACACACTTATATAAGCTGGCAAGTCCCAAGTTCCTGGATCAAACGTCAAGCTGGAAGCTTTTCCCAACTCACGCAGCTGCAGGGGCCGAGGAGCTCAATGTTGGCAAACAGTATACCAGTTGTTGACTCCAATGAATGACGAATCCAAGATCTCCAGGCCAAATGGTGGATTGTTTGCGCATGGACAGTTGTAGCAGCACAACAGGGTCCCAATCCACAGAAGAAGAGTCTCTTTTCCCAGGATGTCCATAAATAAACTGGAAATAGGCCACACCCCTAGGGAAACTCCCTTTCAATGGATTGGTTGCTCAAAACATATACATCTGATCCCATTATGGGAACAACGCACATCACAATTGCTTAAACCACACAGAATTGTGGTACAGCCAAGTGGACACACAGCTTCAACTATCACAGGTGCCTTAGAAGAGAGGCCTGGGAATCTACTTACAAATATCAACCATTGAAAACTCTGTGGAGCACAGATCTACTCTAACACACATGGGGTCACTATGAGTCAGAGTCAACTTGATAGTAACTAGTTTTATATAATCAACATTTGTTGAGTGTCCATTAAGTGCCAGGCACTCTGCTACATGCTTTATAATAACTTTTTAAAAATTAACGTAACATGGAGATTGTTTTTGGGGGGTACATACTGAAAAGAGAAAGTGCTGGGTCATGATGGATGCAAATACTGCTTTCAATAGAGAGTGTCAAAATGCCCTTAAAAATAACTATATTGATTTATGTCCCAATAAACAGTGTATTAGAATACTGGTTTCCCCATAGTTTCATCAGCACATATTATCAAGCTTAAATTGAGTTTTGATCACATCATTTTTTAAAATTCGAATCTCATTGTTTTAACTTTTCTTAACACTAATGAATTTGAGCAAATTTTAATGTTTAATTAGACAGTAGTATTTCTTTTGTGAATTTCTAATCATACTCATTTCATGTATTTGTTTTTCACTTAATTATTATAACACTATAATTGTATATATAATAGTTATTAATTTCTTAACTGTTACATAAACTATAAACATTCTCCTTTCATAATTATAATTTGTCCTCTAGTTTTTTAATAATGGCACGTCCCCAGGTGACATAAAAGTTTTTCTCTCTGCTACTAACCTAAAAGTTGACAGTTTGAATGCATGCAGAGGTGCTGCAGAAGAAAAACCTTGTTATCTGCTTCCGTAAAGATTATCCTTATGGTAACCTTTGGAGCCAAGAAAACCCTTTGGAGAAGTTCTGCCCTGTAACATATGAGGTCTATAGTTGTTGGAATTGACTCAATCACAACAGAATTTTTTTTTTTTTTTTTCTGTAGAGGCTGTTAATAATATGAGCTCAAATCTGTAAAACATTTGTGTTTTGTTTTAACAATCTTCCTCACATTAATTACCTAAAAGAAGAAGAAAAAACCTTCTCTCATATTTTACAATTTTGTTTTTAATATTTAGACTTTGCATTTGAAATTTACTTTATACAAGATGTGAGATAAAGAGATAATTTAATTCCACCCCCCCACACACAAACCCAATGTATAACCTCATATCCCAACATAATTTGGTGACTATTCTTTTTCTTATCTGGCTTATTTGCAGTGATAACAGACATGAGGCTAATAATCTACCCCAGATCATTTATTTTTTTCAGTTGATCTGTTGATCTATCCCCATGCCAATTAGAGCACACACATACACCTGCCCACCCACAAACAATAATTGAAGTTGCATGAAGTTTTATTTTAAAATTGATTTTGGAACAATGACTATTGTGATCATTAAGGTTTTGTGTCTACTAGGCTGGGCCATGATTCTCAGTAATTTAGTAGTTATTATGTAGTCATCCCCCATAATGAGATCTTATATAAAGTCATCACCTCCATGATGAGATCTGAAGCTTTTCAGTTGAACAGTTTCCTCACAGGTGTGGCCTGCTTCCAATATATATGAATGTCCTGGCAAAGATTACTCACTTTTTGCTCAATCTAGATCCTGCATCTGGCACACCATATTCCCTGAAGATCTTGGGATTGTTGCCTTTGCAGCCTGTGAGCCAACAGCCTGACATTTGACCTGCTGATCTAGGGTTCATCATTCCATGCTGCTGCATGAGTCAGGAGAAGCTTCCAGGTTGACATTTGACCCACAGACTTGGGACTTGCCAGCCTCTGCAACTGCATGAGCCATTTCCTTGAAACATACATACTTTTTTCTCTCTGTCTCTGTCTCTCTCTCTCTACATATATAAGGTTCACTGGTTTTTCTTCTCTAGAGAACCCGGCCTAAGACAATATTGTGTCTTCCCTTCAACAAATATGATCCTTCCATATGTTCAGATTCTCTTTGTCTCTTTCATTAAGTTTTATACTTTTGTGATAAAAATTTATTGTCATTGTTATTTTTCAGAATTTTGTAGTCTTTATTCTTACCATATTTTATTTTCTCTTTACATATTCAACTGGTACATATTCAACCAATAAGTCATAGGATAATATTTATTTTCATATATTGTTCTTGTATGTGACCATTTTGCTGATTCTTTAATTAGTTCATATCATATTCAGTTTTTTTCTTATATTTTTAAATTTTGAAAGTATACTTGTCATCTGCAAAAAATAATTCTATTTCTTCTTTTCTAATATTTAAAACTTATATTTCTTTTCTTCTTTTATTGCACTGTCCAGAACCTCCAGAACTATGCTGAATATTAGCAATAGTTGCAAGAATATTGTTTTTACTAGTCTAGATTCCAAGAAGCAGAAATGTAACATTAGTAGATATGAAAATTGTGAATACCCTTGTTTTATATTATCAAATTTCATCTAAAAATATTTGTAACAAATCTTACTTTGACCAGCAGTGTGTCAGAGTACCTTTTAACTAATCATCCAGCCATATTTTGTATCCAGAAATTGCTTGTAAGAAATGAATCCTGCAATTTAAAAAAATGGTTCTGATATTGAAAAGACAATAAAGAAATGTAGTATACATTGAGCAAATTAGCATACTTTTCCAAATATATAGGAGCTCTGGTGATGTAGAGGTTACAGCATTCAGCTGTTAACCTAAACGTTGGCAGTTCAAACCCACCAGTTGTTCCATGAGGGAAAGACAAAGCAGTCTGCTTCCATAAGGTTTAGAGCCTTGTAAGCACTATGAAACAGTTTTTCTTTGTCCTACAGGATCACTTAAAGAAAAAAATTCAGCCCTGAATTGCAATATTGAAGGACTTTATGGGCAAAATATTGAACGATGCAGGAATCATCAACAGAAGATGGAAGGAATACACAGAGTCAATGTACCAAAAACAATTGGCCAATGTTCAGCTATTCCAAGAGATAGCATATGATCAAGAACCAATAGTACTAAAGGAAGAAGTCCAAGTTACACTGAAGGAATTGGCAAAAACAATGCTCCAGGAATTGGTGGAGTACTCATTGAAATGTTTAAAAAATGGAAGCAGCACTGGAGGTGCTTACTCTTTTATGCCAAGAAACTTGGAAGACAATTACCTGGCCAACTGACTGGAAGAGATCCATATTTGTGCCCATTCCAAAGAAAGGTAACCCAACAGAATACTGAAATTATTGAACAATATTATTAATATTACATGAAAGTAAAATTTGGCTGAAGATAATTAAAAAATAGCTTTATTAATATATTGACAGGGATCTTCCAGAAATTCAACCTGGATTCACAAGAAGTGGGGAGCAGCAGAGGCAGGAGTTTGTGTGCATGGAGGCAGGCTGTAGTGAGCCAGCCCCAGGAGCAGTGGAAGGTGGGAATTTGTATGTGTGGAGACAGGCCACAGTGAGCCAGCCTGGCAGAAGCGGAAGGCAGGTGTTTACACCCCAGAGGCATGCCTGGTAAGGGAACAGGGCAGGGAAGATCAGGAAATGAGCACAGCAGTTTGAAACAACTAAAGGAGACAAACTTGTCAGTTTGTCATACTGTGGTGGCTTGAATGTTATTGTGAGACTGGAAGCTTTGCCACTGGTGTTTCAAATGCCAGCAGGGTTACCCATAGTGGATCAGTTTCAGCAGAGCTTCCAGACTAAGACAGACTTGGAAGAAGGAAGAAGCCATCCACTTCTCAAAGAAATGGCCAGTGGAAACCTTATGAATAGCAGTGAAATACTGTCTTATATATTACTGGAAAACTTTATGAATATCCCTGAAACATTGTGCAATATAATGCTGGAAGATGAGCCCCTCAGGTCAGAAGTCACTCAAAATATGATTAGAGGAGAGCTGCCTCCTCAGAGCAGAGGATGTGGGAAGAGTAAAGCTTTCAGGACCCCCATTTGCTGATGTAGCATGTCTCAAGATGAGAAAAGACAGCTACAAACATCCATTAACAATCAGAACAAGCAAGGTACAAAATATGAATCTAGGAAAAGTGGAAGTTATCAAAAATGAAACAGAACACAAAAAGATAAATATCCTAGGTATTAGTGTACTGAAATTGACTGGTTTGGGCCATTTTGAATCAGATAATCATATGATCTACTATTCCAGGAAAGACAAATTGAAGAAGAAAGGTGTGGCATTCATCATCACAAAGAATATGTCAAGATCTCTCCTGAAGTACAATGCTGCAGTGATAGGATAATATCCATATGCCTATGAGGAAGACCAATTAATACTATTATTCAAATTTATGCACCAACCACTAAAACCAAAGATGAGGAAATTGAAGATTTTTACCAGCAGTCTGAAATTGACCAAACATGCAGTCAAGATGTGTTAATTATCACTGGTAATTAGAATACAAAAGTTGGAAAAAAAGAAGAATCACTGGTAGTTGGAAAATGTGGCCTTGGTGGTAGAAATGACACTGGAGAACACATGAGAGAGTTTTGCAAGACCAGTTACTTATTCATTGCAAATACCTTTTTTCAACAACACAAATTGTGGCTATACACATGGATTTCAACAGAGTACATAGGAATCAGATAAACTACATCTGTGGCAAGAGGCGATGGAAGAGCTCAGTATCTTCAGCCAAAACAAGTCCAGGAGTTGATTATGGAACGGACCATTAACTGCTCATATGCAAGTTCACGCTGAAGCTGAAGACAATTAAAACAAGTCCACAAAAGCCAAAATATGACCTTGATTATATCTCTCCTGAATTTAGAGACCATCTAAGGAATTGATTTGATGCACTGACCAAAAACCAGAGGAATGTGGGATGACATCAATAACATCATCCACGAAGAAAGCAAAAGGTCATTAAAAAGACAGGAAAGGAAGAAAAGACCAAAATGGATGTCAGAAGAGACTCTGAATCTTGCCCTTGAATGGAGAGTAGCTAAAGCAAATGGAAGAATTCACAGGATGAAAGAGCTGAACAGAAGATTTCAAAGAGCAGCTCAAGAAGACAAAATCAATTATTATAATGAAATGTGCAATGACCTGAAATTAGAAAACAAAAAGGGAAGAACACACTCGGCATTTCTCAAGCTGAAAGAACTGAAGAAAAAATTTAAGCCTCAAATTGCAATATGGAAAGATTCCATAGGCAATATGTTGAACAATGCAGGAAACATCAAAAGAAAATGGATGGAATACACAGAGGCACTGTGATAGTTGAAGATGTGTCAACTTGGCTGGACTCCAGTTGTGAGTGGTGGTTCCCATGATGGATCACATGACTGGGTT
>NW_006921614.1:5797436-5810824 GCF_000298275.1 Orycteropus afer afer | reverse complement strand
TCTCTCTCTCTCTCTCTCTCTTTCTCTCTCTATAAATATATATATACACTTTGCTGGTTTTTGTGTTTCTCTAGAGAACCCAATCCAACACAGGCACTATACCAAAAACAGTTGGTAGATGATCATCCATTTCAGGAGGGGGCATATGATCAAGAACCAATGGTATTGAAGGAAGAAGTTGAAGCTGCACTCCAGGAATTGGCGAAGAACAAGGCTCCAGGAATTGAAAGAATACCCACTGAGATGTTTCATCAAATGGATGCCATACTGTAGGCACTCACTTGTCTATGTCAAAAGATTTGGAAGACAGCTACCTGGCCAACTGACTGGAAGAGATCCATATTACCCATTCCAAAGAAAGGTGATCCCGCAGAATGTAGAAATTGTTAAACAATATCATTGATATACATGCAACTAAAATCTTACTGAAGATAATTAAAAAATGATTGGAGCAGTATATTGACAGAGAACTTCCAGAAATACAATCTGGATTCAGAAGGGGATGTGGAGGAAGGGATATCATAGCTGATATCAGATGGATCTTGGCTCAAAGCAAAGAATACCAGAAGGTTGTTTACTTTTGTTTTACTGACTATGCAAAGGCATTCAATTGTGTGGATCCTAACAAATTATGGATAACATTGAGAAGAATGGGAATTCCAGAGCACTTAATTGTACTCATGAGGAACCTGTACATAGAACACAGGCTGTTGTGTGAACAGAACAAGGAAACATTGCATGATTTAAAATCAGGAAAGAAATGTGTCAGGGTTGTATCTTTTCACCATACTTATTCAATCTGTATGCTGAGCAAATAATCTAAGAAGCTGGACTATATGAAGAAGATCATAACATCAGTGTTGGAGGAAAGCTCATTAATACCTGAGATACGTAGACAACTCAACCTTGTTTGCTGAAAGTTAGGATGAATTGGAGCACTTACTGATGAAGATTAATACTTCAGTCTGTAGATCATATCTTCTGCAAAAGACCTCTTTCAAGTGCTGAAGAACAATGATATCTCCTTGAAGACTAAGATGTGCCTAGCCCAAGCCGTGGTACTTTCAATTGCCTCCTATAGCTGTAAGAGCTGGACATTGAATAAGGAAGACTGAAACAAAGCTGATGCTTTTGAGTTGTGGTGTTGGCAAAGAATGCTGAAAGTACTGTGGACTTGTAAAAGAAATAACAAATCTGTCTGGGAGGAAATGCAGCTGGAATGCTGCTTGGAAGTCAGAATGGCCAGACTTTGTCTCACCTACTTTGGTCATGTTTTCAGAAGGGACTATTCTCTGGAGAATGATGTCATGCTTGGTAGAGTGGAGGGTCAATGAAAGAGGGGAAGGCCTTCAACAAGATGGATTGACATGGTGGCTGCAGAGATGGGTTCAAGTATAGTAGGGATTGTGAGACTGTCATGGGACTGGGCAGTGTTTCATTCTGTTGTACATAGGGTCACCATGAGTCAGAGATGACTCAACAGCACATAACAACAACAAAAACAAATCACAAGAAGTGATATAATGGGAGATATCATTGCTGATGTCACGTAGATCTTGCCTGGAACTAAAGAATACTAGAAAGATATTTACCTGTGTATTATTGACTATGCAAAGACATTCAGCTGTATAAACCAAAACCAAACCCACTGCTGTTGAGTCAGGTCTGACTCATAGTGACCCCTCTTTGGGTTACCAAGGTGTTATCACTACAGAAGTAGATTGCCCAAACTTCCTTCCAGGGAGTGGCTGGTGGATACCATTGTAAAGACTAGGAATTCCAGAACACTCACTTGTGCTCATGAGGAACCTGTACTTAGACCAAGAGGTTGTCATTTGAACAGAACAAAGGGATACTACATGGTTTAAAATCAGGAATGTATGCATCAGGGTTGTATTCTTTTACCATACATATTCAATCTACATGCTGAACAAATAATCCAAGAAGCTGGACTATAAGAAGAAGAACTCAACCACAGGAGTGGAGGACGACTCATTAACAACATGTGATATGCAGATGACACAACCTTGCTTGTTGAAAGTGAAGATGATTTGAAGCACTTACTGGTGAAGATCAAAGACAAATCTTCAGTATGGATTACATCTCAATGTAAAGAAAACAAAATCCCCCCAAATAGAACAATAAGCAATATCATGGTAAACAGAGAAAAGACTGAAGTTATCAAGGATTTCATTTTATTTGGATCCACAATCAACTCCCTTGCAAGCAGCAGTCAAGAAGTAAGATGTCATATTGCACTGGGCAAATCTTTAAAGTGTTAAAGATCAAAAATATTACTTTGAAGACTCAGATACACCTGACCCAAGCCATGCTCTTTTCAATTGCCTCCTAAACATGTGAAAGCTGGGCAATGAATACAGAAGACCAAAGAACTGATGCATTTCAATTGTAGTGATAGCAAAGAATACTGGAAATACCACGGACTGCCAGAAGAATGAACCAATCTGTTCTAGAGGAAGTGCAGTCTGAATGTGCCTTAAAAATGAGAATGGTCAGGCTTCATCTCACCTACTTTCATTATGTTATCAGAAGGGACCATTCCCTGGAGAAGGATATCATGCTTGGTAAAACAGAGGGTCAGTGCAGAAGGGGAAGAACCTCAACAAGATGGGTTGACACAGTGGCTGCAATGATGCACTCAAGCATAGCAAGGATGTGAGGATGGCACAGGACTGGGCAGTGTTTTGTTCCATTGTACATAAAGTCATTGTGACTCAGAGATGGTTTTTAGAGCACCTAATAACAACAACATAGGGTCCCTGTGAGTTGAAATTTGCTCAATGGGTTTTGATCTTTTTTAGGTGCAAAGATAGTATTGATTTTGCAAAATTTTGCTGAAAGTTCACCTCATTTTAACACAAAATTTACTTTAATAGTGTCTGCTCTTGTCCAGTTATTGCTACAAATGGACAAATGGACAACACCACTCTATTGTTTTTGACAGTGCATTCTTTACACTTGTATCAGTTAAGATTTTGAAATTGGTAAATTGGCATATTTACTGAATTTTAATTTCTTACCATCTTCAAACAACTAATCAGGCTAAAAAATACTACAGAATATGAAACACTTCATATAGTGATGTGTTGGTGGAAGTCTGCTAAATAGACTGCTGGATATATTTCATCACTTCAAATGATGTTTCAACACAGGAGTCAGAACTGCTGAATTATAAATGTAGTCATAGTTTCCAGTTGCTTCTCTCTCAACCCTGATTTAAACAAATACTTGAAAAACAGAAATATCTGGGCATGACTTCTAATATGGCCTGCCTGTTTGAATCATAGGAGGTACCTATATTTTAGGAATCAAGAGTAGGATTAATATAGGTTGTTTTTACTCATAAAGGAGTTGGGTTATTACTGTCAGAGAAAGCAATAAATAATTACTGGGCATTGTATTAATTCTCAAGTATGTCTAGATCCACATTTCCTACAGGCAAACATTCATCATGTACCTCCTTGATGGTTAAAAGAAACTGTTAACTAAAGAATTGGGGCAGAGTGTGTGTTTGGCACATTTAGTATTAATATTTTTGATTCCTTAGGTTACTGAGTCATCATCTTGCAATTGTTTCCCTTGTATTTCTACACATTTTATATTGGTTAACTTAGTATACAGTTAGCTCAGAGTAGTTTTTATGAACATGAAGAGTTGTTTATGGAAGGTGCCTTGGTCCATTTCTTGTTTTATTACTGCCAACACAGCATTAAGAAGGTCTATTTAATAAACTAGGCAAGGCCTTTAAAAGATTGGTGAACCAGCCCATCAAAATGCTTTAACAAAGTCTCACAGAGGAAGCTGTCCTTGCATGTTTCTTTATTATATGTTGGTCATCAAACATGAAACAGCTATAAGACAATCCTCAAATAATGGAATCTGTAAAACAATAAAAGTAGAAAAATAGTAACTTTATAGTGAAGAAATCTGGAAGACATCCCCTTAACCAAATGATCAAATTTAAGTTCAGTGCTAGATCAAGTCAACATCATATGCCTCCAAATTTTGTGGTATTGCTACCAAAACACACAGTCTGAATATAATAGTGACAAACCCAAACTGAAGGACATTCTACAAAATATCTGGCCTATCCTTCAAAAAGTCAAGGTTGTAAAAAGCAAGGAAAGATGGAAGAACACTTCTTAAAGATTAAAGGAGACTAAAAAGACATGATAACAAAATGCAACATTTGGGATTTTCTTTTGTTGTAAAGCACTTTATTGAGATAATTGATAAAATCTAAACAAGGAGTGCAGATTAGATGATAGAATTGTATCAGTGTTAATTTCTCGATTTTTCTCTGATTTTGTACTGTGGTTATATGAAAATAATGTGTTTGCTTTATCAGTGCAGAGTCAACTGCTCACTCCTAGCTACAAGGGAAAATGGGAAATTCAGTCTACATGCAAAATATCAATGAGCTAATTAAAATCAGTGTTCCAGTACCAAAGAAGAGGGTGAGACTCAATACCAAAATGAAACTAATGGTCTTAGGCATGAATTGTATGTTCTTGGCAAAATTATTTTGATTGTAAAAAGACAAGCTCACATAAGATGACTTTGTTAGGGTAGAATAGGTAATCTCATGAGTGAAGATGAAAATTTCTGGCTTCTTGTGAACTGAACTGAGACGTCAGGGCCTGAGCTTCTTCACTTCCACAGACTTCCAGGGTCCAATGATCTTTATCTCCTCTAGCTTTTGCCTCAGTTTCACCAGTTTTCTCTACATACTCACCTCATATATATCTCAAATGGCATTCTCAGTTTCCAAGTGTGTATTACATTGCATAACTCTTCTGTCAGTTTGCCATACTGTGGTGGCTTGTGTGTTGCTATGCATCTGGAGGATATGCCACCAGTATTTCAAATACCAGCAAGGTCACCCATGGAGGACAGGTTTCAGTGGAGCTTCCAGACTAACACAGGCTCAAAAGAAGGAAGGGGCCATCCACTTCTCAAAAAATTGGCCAGTGAAAACCTTATGAATAGCAGTGAAACACTGATATATTACTGGAAAACTTTATGAACAGCCCTGAAACACTGTCCAATATACTGCCAGAAGATGAGCCCCTTAGGCTGGAAGGCACTCAAAATACGACTGGGGAAGAGCTCCCTCCTCAGAGTAGAGCTGACCTTAATGATGTGGATGGAGTAAAGCTTTTGAGATCTCTATTTGCTGATGTGGCATGAATCAAAATGGGAAGAAACAGCTGCAAACATCCAATAATAATTGGAACATGCAATGAATGAAATATGAATCTAGGAAAATTGGAAGTTGTCAAAAATGAAATGGGATGCATAAAGATCAATATCCTAGGCATTAGTGGCTAAAATGGACTGATTTGGTCCATTTTGAATCAGACAACCATATGATTTACTATGCTAGGAATGATAAATTGAAGAGGAATGCCATGGCATTCATCATCACAAAGAATATTTCAGGATCTATCCTGAAGTGCAATGCTGTCAGTGATAGGATAATACCCATACATCTACAAGGAAGACCAGTTAATACCACTACTATTCAAAGTTATGCCAACCACCAAAACCAAAGATGAGGAAATTGAAAATTTTTACCAACTTCTGCAGTCTGAAATTGAACAAACATGCAATCAATATGTGTTGATTGTCACTGGTGATTGGAATGCAAAAGTTGGAAACAAAAGAGAATCACTGGTAGCTGGAAAATATGGCCTTAGTGATAGAAATAATGCTGGCGATAGCAAGACAGAATTTTGAAGACCAATGACTTATTCATTGCAAATACCTTTATTTCAACAACACAAATGGTGGCTATACACATGGACTTTGCCAGATAGAGTACACAGGAATCAGAGCAACTACATCTGTGGCAAGAGGTGATGAAGAAGCTCAATATCTTCAGCCAAAACAAGGCCAGGAGCTGATTGTGGAATATACCATCAACTGCTCATATGCAAGTTGAAGTTGAAGCTGAAGACAATTAAAACAAGTCCACAAGAGCCAAAATATGACCTTGATTATATCCCTTTTGAATTTAAAGACCATCTAAAGAATAGGTCTGATGCATTGAGCACCAATGACTGAAAATTGGAGGAATTGTGGGATGACATCAAGAATATCATCTATTAAAAAGACCAGAAAGGAATAAAAGACCAACATGGATGTTAGAACAGACCCTGAAATTTGCCCTTGAATGGAGAATAGCTAAAGCAAATGGAAGAAATGACAAGATAAAAGAACTGAAGAGAAGATTTCAAAGAACAACTCGAGAAGACAATGTCAATTATTATAATGAAATGTGAAAAGACCTGGAGCTAGAAAACCAAAAGGGAAGAACACACTCAGCACTTCTCAATCTGAAAGAACTGAAGAAAAAATTCAAGCCTCGAGTTGCAATATTGAAAGATTCTATGGGTAAAATATTGAATGATGCAGGAAATATCAAAAAATGGAAGGAATACACAGAGTCACTGTACCAAAAAGAATTGGTTGATGTTCATCAATTTCAGGAGGTGGCATATGATCAAGAACCAATGGTATTGAAGGGAGCTGCACAGAATAATTAGCAAAAAACAAGAAATTGAGATGTTTCAACAAATGGATGCTGTGCTGGAGGCACTTACTTGTCTATGCCAAGAAATTTGGAAGACTGCTACCTGGCCAACTCACTGAAAAAGATTCATATTTGTACCCATTCCAAAGAAAGGTTATCCCACAGAAGGTGGAAATGATCAAACAATATCAATATCACACACAAGTAAAATCTTGCTGAAGATAATCCAAAAACAGTTGTTATCATATACTGACAGAGAACTTCTAGAAATGTAAGCTGGATTCAGAATAGGTAATGGAATAAGGATATTATTGTTGATGTCAGACTGATCTTGGTTGAAAGCAAACAATACCAGAAAGATGTTTACTTGTGTTTTATTGACTATGCAAAAGCATTTTATTGTCTGGAGCATAACAAATTATGGATAACATTAAGAAGAATTGTAATTCTAGAACACTTTATTGTATTTATGAGGAACCTGTGCATAGACCAGGAGGCTATCATTTGAACAGAACAAGGGGAGAGATACCACATGGTTTAAAATCAAGAAAGGATTGCCTGAGGGCCGTATCCTTTCACTACATTGTTCAATCTGTCTGTTGAACAAATAATCCAAGAATCTGGACTATATGAAGAAGAATGTGGTATCAAGATTGGAGGAAGATACAGTAACAACCTACAATACAGAGACAACACAACTTTGCTTGCTGAAAGTGAGGATGAGTTGAAGCACTTACTGATGAAGATAAAAGACTGCAGTATGGATTACATCTTAACATAAAGAAAACAAAAATCCTCACAACTAGACCAATAAACAGCCTTACAATAAATGAAGAAAAAATTGAAGTTGTTAAAGATTTCATATTACTTGGTTTCACAATCAACAACAATGGAAGCAGCCGTCAGTCAAGACATCAGACGACGTACTGCACTGGGCAAATCTGCTGCAAAAGACTTCTTTAAAGTGCTTGCATGGAGGAAATGCAGGACACACAGGAGTGCCTAACTATGAAGGGAAGCGGGTGTTACTCATCAGGCAGGGGAGGAGACTGGGTTAGGGTTGAGAATGGTAATTAGGGAGTGAAACTAAATGTACACAAAATGTTGAATGTAAAACAAACTCTACTCTGTAAACTTGCACTTAAAGCACAATAAATAATAATAAAAAATTAAAAAAATTAAATGTAGCCAATTGACCAGCAACATGGGAGATGGTTAAAAATGTGAGGTCCCAGTCCTAACCCCAGATTGTTGGAGTCAGAATCTGCATTGTTATTAACAAGGTCTTTGAGGCATTCCCATGAAAATTAAAGCTTGGGAAGCAATACTATCTTAAATCCTTTCTGAAAAGTTAGTAAGTTCATGTTGTTGTTAGTTGAGATCAAGTTAATTCTAACTTATGGTGCCCCCATGTGTACAGAGTAGAACTTCTCTGTAGGGTGTTCAAGGCTGTGACCTTTTGGAAACAGATTGTCAGGCCTGTCTTCTGAGGCATTTCGAAGTGGATTTGAACTGCCAGCCTTTCAACTACTAGTTGAATGCTTAACCATTTGTGCCACCCAAGAACTCAATAAGCTCATAGTCAATGAATATGTCCTATGTGTGAGGCATTGTGCTAAATACTGCATGTACTTTTTCATTTAATCCTTACAACATCTACGACACAAGTCTCCTTATTACCTCAGTCTCACAGACGAAGAATTGAAGTTCTGAGAAGTTAAGTAGCTTAACTTAGGTCACACAGCTAGTAAGAGATGGAGCCAAGATTCAATACCACTTTGATATTGAACAAGTTATCCATAATAACTATGCTTTAAAGTGCCTACTTCAAGTGAATCAGACCTACCTGCTTCCAGCAGCCACCCACAAAGTGCTAAAGTGCAAAGATGTCTCTTTAAAGACTAAGATTCTCCTTACCCAAGCCATGCTATTTTCAATCACCTGATATGCATGTGAGAGCTGGACAGTGAAGAAGGAAGACCAAAGAAGAGTTGATGCTTTTGAGCTGTGGTGTTGGTGAAGAATACTGAAAGAACCATGGATTGCCAAAAGAACTAACAGATCTGTCCTGGGAGAAGTGCAACCAGAATGCTTCTTGGAGGCAAGAATGGCCAGACTTCATCTCACCTACTTTGATCATGTTGTCAGAAGGGACCATTCCCTGGAGAAGGATACCATTCTTGACAAAGTGAAGGGTCAATGAAAAAGGGGAAGGCCCTCAACAAGATGGATTGACATAGTGGCTTCAATGATGGGATCTGGTATAGCAAGGATTGTGAGACTGGCACAGGACCGGGCAGTGTTTTGTTCTGTTATACAGTCACTATGAGTCAGAGCCGACTCAGTGGCACCTAATAACATTATGCTGCAGTTTCGGCTTTGACTATCAACTAGCAGTGATTGATAAACCTAAGTCCACATGTGAGTGGTTCTACTCGTACTTTTGTTAAAGGACTTAGGTCTACCACCAGGTGCGTGGAGGTGTTTTAGGACAAATTTTCACCCTTGGTATGATCATGTCTGGCTTGAGAAGAGAGGAAGAAATGTCACACAAATTCCAAGAATCCCAAAAGACAATGGCTGGAGACTGTCACAGCAGAACAAAGGTCAAGATTAGAAATAACTGTGATTTCTTTTCTTTCTTTTTTTTTTTTTTTTTAACTTTTTATTGTGATTTAGCTGAAAGTTTACAGAGCAAATTAGTTCACCATTCATCAATTCATATACTTTTCTTTTTTTTCGTTATGATTTAGGTAAACGTTTACAGAGCAAATTCAATTTCCACACAGCAGTTCGTACACATTTTGTTTCATGACATTGATTGCAATCCCCATAATGTAACAGTTCTTTCCCCACATCCTACCTGTGGTTACCTTTTCCCTGCATCCTTCTTTCCTGTGCATTCTTGCCCTTTGAGCTGTCTCCTGTGTCAATACTGCCCTTCTGCTCTCCCATGGTTGATTTTTCTAAGTAGTATACCTACCTGGTATAGACATTCACCTTATACGTTTGCCCCACCAACCACTCCTTGGAAGGAAGATGGGGCAATCTACTTCCGCAGTGATACTGCCTTGGAAACCCAAGGAGGGTCAGTATGAGTTGGGTCCAACTTGATGGTACATAACAACAACAACAACATTGTTTGGCTGGAAGCAACAGGAGTGAGTTCAATTCCAGACCCAAATGGTGACTAAAGGCCATAGTCTTGGGGATTTCAGCAGCCTCTAACAGACCAGTAAGCCTGGTCTTTTTGTATGTGTGTGTTATTTTGACTTTTGTTCCACATTTTTCTCTCACTCTATCTAGTATCTCCTGCTCTGATCCCTTCCTGAGTGGTTGACAGTGGGTGTCAGACACCATCTAGTTCTTCTAGGCTCAGGGTCATGTAGGCTGAGCATCACATGGTCCTCTAGTCCCTTGGGCTAATTGTTTCCATGCATCTTTGGTTTTCTTCTTTCTTCTTTGCTCTGGATGAGGAGAGACCCATTGTTGCTTCTAGATGGCTGCTTGAAAGCTTTTAACACCCCAGTCACTGTACCCCAATATAAGATGTAGAACAATGTTTCTGGGTAGTATGTTATGCCAATTGAGCTTGATGTCTCCTGTGACCATGATCCCAAGCCCACAGGCCCAACAATTCTTACAATATTTTGTATCATGACATTGACTGTAATCCCCACACTGTAATAGTACTCATTCCACTTTCTCCCTCTGTTTCCCATTTCCATCTGTCCTTATTTCATATCCCTTCCTGTCTTCTGAAATTTGTCTCTGGACAAATGGTACCCTTTTGATCTCAGATGGTTGATGGTTCCACACAGTGGATACCTCTCTGGTGTAATTGTTCGTCTTATAGGCCCACCTGTTGTTTGACTGAAAGTTGAGCCAAGGGGCTGAGTTCAGTTCAAGGCTTAAAGGGTGACCAAGGGCCATACTCTTGGGGGTTCCATCAGTCTGTATCCAACTGGTAAATGTTGTTTATGATTTTGAGTTTGGTTCCACACTTTTCTCCCACTCAGTCCAAGACCTTCTATTGTAATCCATTTCAGAGCAGTCAGTAGTGGCAGCCAGGCACCATCTAGTTCTTCTAGACTCAGGGTGTTGGATGCTGAGATTCAGCATAGTCCATTAGTCTTTTGGACTAATTTTTACCAGGCATCTGGGATTTTCTTCATTCTTTTTTCCTCTGGATGGGGAGAGACCAATAGTTACACCTTAGAAGGTCACTTATATGTTTTTAAAAACATAGTTATTACTCACCAAAGTACAATGTAGAACATTGTCTTTGTGGAGTGTTATGCCAATTGACCTTGATGTCCCCTGAGACTATGGTCCTGACACCCCAGGCTTAGTGACTTATTCCCTCAAGATGTTTGGTTATAGCTAAAAAGTTTTCCTAACTTTGCCCCCTATATGCTCTACTATATTCAATAATTATTTGCAGCACTTATAAATACATATGTAGAAATATCCCCTGTTAAATCTATATATATATTCATAGGTGTATTCCCATACACCTTCACATACTTTTTCAGCTTGCATGTCTATCTATGTATCCACATATAAATTATTATTTCTGTTATTGAAAGATTGTGTATGTAATAATATTTACCATTGTTGCCTTTAATTCTTGTGCTCCTCCCAGTGTCTTCCTTTGGTTTGGTCATGTGGTACTGACCTCCCTCTTATTGTATAGTTCCTTTCCATTAATACAAGTTAATATATGTCTGCCTTTTAGTTGGGAGCTCTGGTAGCCTAGTGCCTAAGGCGTTTTACTGCTAACCAAAAGGCTGGTGGTTCAAACCCACCAGCCACCCCTCGGAAGGAAAGTTGGGCAATCTGCTTCAGTAGTGTTACCACCTTGGAAACCCAAGGAGGGGTCACTATGAGTTGGGTCTGACTCGAGGGCACATAACAACAACAACAATGTCCTCTAGGTTCAGCCCAAGCAGGAGAGGCCAGGGACCTCAGGAGTTCCAGGATATTCAGGTAAAAGAGGTGGAGGGCAAGGCTAAATCCAAGCCCCCTAGAGCCAGGAAAGGGAGGGAGCGGCCAGGGACCACATAATGGCAGGTTCCAGGTAAGAATTAGGTAGGTAAGGGGAGAGTGCAGGGGTGTCCAACAGCTAAGGGAGACAAACTTGTCTATCACTTTGTCATCCTGTGGGGCTTGTACACTTCTGTGAGTTTTGAGGCTGTATCACTGGTGTTTCAGATGTCAGCAGAGTTGCACATGGTGCATAAGTTTCATTGCAGCTTACAGACTAAGACAGACCAGGAAGAAGGAGGAGGCCATCCACTTCTTAAAAATTGGCCATGGGAAACCTTATGAATAGCAGAGAAACACTGTCTGATACATAACTGGGTGACTTTATTAATAGCTTGGAAACATTGTCCAACACAGTGCAGGAAGATGAGCCCCTTGGGTTGGAAGGCACTCAACATAAGACTGTTAAAGAGCTGCCTCATCAGAGTAAAACAAATTTTAATGAGATGGATAAAGTAAGTCTTTCAGAACCTCCATGTGTTGACATGGCATGACTCAAATTGAGGAGAAACAGCTACAAATATCCACTAATAATTGGAACATGGAATGTACAAAGTATGAATCCAGGAAAATTGGAAGTAGTTAAAAATTAAATGGAATGCATAAAGATTGATATCCTAGGCATTAATGAGCTGAAATGGACTGGTTTTGGGCATTTTGAATCAGACAACCATATGATCTACTATGCCAGGAATGACAAATTGAAGAAGAATCATCACAAAGTATGTTTCAAGATCTGTCCTGAAGTACAATGCTGTCAG
This sequence comes from Orycteropus afer afer, assembly GCF_000298275.1. NCBI lineage: Eukaryota > Metazoa > Chordata > Mammalia > Tubulidentata > Orycteropodidae > Orycteropus > Orycteropus afer. The sequence continues at coordinate 5,798,461 of NW_006921614.1, read as the reverse complement.
TGATAGGATAATATCCATAAGTTTACAAGGAAGACTTGTTAATACTACTATTATTCAAATTTACACACTAGCCACCAAAGCCAAAGATGAGGAAATTGAAGATTTTTATCAACTTCTGCTGTCTAAAATTAACCAAATATGCAACCATGATGTGTTAATTATCACTGGTGATTGGGACGCAGAAGTTGGAAACAACAAAGAATCACTGGTAGTTGGAAAATTTGGCCTTGGTGACAGAAATAACTCTGGAGATCACATGGTAGAATTTCACAAGACCAATGACTTATTCATTGTAAATACCTTTTTTCAACAACACAAATAGTGTCTATGCACATGGACTTCACCAGATAGAGTACACAGGAATCAGATTGACTACATCTGTGGCAAGAAGACATAGAAAAGTTCAATATCTTCAGCCAAAACCAGTCCAGGAACTGATTGTGGAACAGACCATCAACTGCTCATATGTAAGTTCAACTTGAAGTTGAAGACAATTAAAACAAGTCCACAGAAGCCAAAATATGATCTTGAATATATCCCTCCTGAATTTGGAGACCATCTAAAGAATAGATGCATTGAACACCAATGACCATAAACCAGAAAATTTGTGGGATGACATCAAGAGCATCATCCATGAAGAAAGTCATTAAAAATATGAGAAAGAAAGAAAAGACCAAAATGGATGTCAGAAGAGACACTGAAACTTGCCCTTGAGTGAAGAGTAGCTAAAGCAAATGGAAGAAATAACAAGATAAATGAGCTGTACAGAAGATTTCAAAGAGCAGCTAGAGCAGACAAAGCCAATTACTATAATGAAATGTGCAAAGATCTGGAGTTAGAAAACCAAAAGGGAAGAACATGTTCAGCACTTCTTAAGCTGAAAGAACTGAGGAAAAAATTTAAGCCTCGAGTTTCAATACTGAAATATTCTACAGGCAAACTATTGAATGATGCAGGAAGCATCAAAAGAAGGTAGAAGGAATACAGAGTCACTGTACCAAAAAGAACTGGTCGATCTTCATCCA
>NW_006921614.1:5790782-5797086 GCF_000298275.1 Orycteropus afer afer | reverse complement strand
TATATTGACAGAGAACTTCCAGAAGTGCAAGCTGGATTCAGAAGAGGATGTGGAACAAGGGATATCATTGCTGATGTCAGATGGATCTTGGCTCAAAGCAAAGAATACCAGAAGATGTTTACTTGTGTTTTATTGACTATACCAAAGCATCTGATTGTGTGGATCATAACATATTGTAGATAACATCGAGAACAGGGGGAATTACAGAACACTTAATTGTACTCATGAGGAACCTGTACATAGAGCAGGAGGTTGTTGTTCAAACAGAAAAACGGGACACTGCATGGTTTAAAATCAAGGAAGGACTGTGTCAAGGCTGTATCCTTTCACCATACTTATTAAATCCGTATACTGAGCAAATAATCCAAGAAGCTGGACTATATGAAGAAGAATGTGGCATCAGTATTGGAGGAAGAATCACTAAAAACCTGCAATGCTGATGACACAACTTTGCTTGTTGAAAGTGAGGATGACTTGAAGTACTTACTGATGAAGACTGAAGAATACAATCTGCAGTATGGATTACATCTCAATATAAAGAAAACAAAAATCCTCACAACTGGACCTATAAGCAGCATTATGATAAATGGAGAAAAGATTGGTGTTGTCAAAGACTTCACATTGGTTGGTTCTACAATAGACACCAGTGGAAGCAGCAGTCAGGACATCAGATGACATATAGCACTGGGCAAATCAGCTGCAAAGGATGCCTTTCAAGTGCTGAAGAGCAAAGATGTCTTCTTGAAGACTAAGGTATGCCTGACACAAGCCATGGTATTTTCAATCGCCTCATATGCATGTGAGAGCTGGACAATGAACAAGGAAGACTGAAGAAGAATTGATGCTTTTGAGCTATGGTGTTGGTGAAGAATGCTGAAAGGACTGTGGGCTGCTAAAAGAACTAAAAGGTCTGTCCTGGAGGAAGTGCAGCCAGAATGCTCCTTGGAGGTAAGAATGGCCAGACTTTGTCTCACCTACTTTAGTCATGTTGTCAGAAGTGACCATTCCCTACAAAAGTATGTCATGCTTGGTAAGGTGGAGGGTCGACAAAAGAAGGGAAGGCCCTCAATGAGATGGATTGATACAGTGGCGATGGGCTAAAATATATCAAGAATCATGTAGCTGCCTCAAGACTGGATGGTGATTCGTTCTGCTTTGCATAGGGTCGCTATGAGTCAGAGACAACTCCACGGCACCTAACAACAACAACAGCAAGGTTCATCCATATTATGAACTGTTTCACAGATTCATCATTATCTTTAACATTGTGTAGAATTCCACTGTCTGTATGTACCAAAGTTTGTTTATCCATTCATATGTTGAGAGACACTTAGATTGTTTACATCTTTTTGCTATTGTGAATAGCAAAACTGTGGTTGATATGAGTGTGCATATATCTGTTTATGTCACAGCTTTTGTTTCTGTAGGATATGGAAGTAGTAGTGGGATTGCCTAATCATGTGGTATTTCTAAGGAGCTCTGGTGGCACTGTGGTTAAGGCATTGCTCTGCTAATCAAAAGGTAGGTGGTTCAAACACACCAGCTGTTCCATAGGAGGAAGATGAGGCAATCTACTTCTGTAAAGACTTACAGCCTTGGAAACCCAATGGGGGTCACTATGAGTCAGAGTTGACTCACTGGCAATGAATTTATGGTATTTCTGTTTTTAGGGAAGTGCCATACTGTTTTCCACAGTATTTGCAACATTTTACATTTCCATGAGCAATATATGAGGGTTCTGGTGTCTGTAAACCCTTGCTGGCATTTGTTATGTTCTATTTTTTTGAACTTTGCTATTAATGCTGGGTTGAGAAAGTATCTACTTGTTGATTTGGTTTGCATCTCTTCAATGTCTAAGAATGGAGAGTATTTCTTCACTTATTTGTTGGATGCCTGTGGTACAGTAAACAACTTAACATGGCTTTTCCGGTTTTGGTCTTTGTGACTCTGACCAGATGACTGGGTGGAACTATGTAAATGTGAGGTGCTTTGTGGCCTACCAATGGAATTGGATACCTTGTTAATAATGTAAATATATGGCATCCATGTGGGTTTGAGGCCATGCCAATAAGATGATCAATCGCTAACATTGGGATTGGTCAGTTTTGCCATCTTGCTAGGTTTTTAAAATGAGACAGCGGGGAAAAGGAGGATCTCACTACTAGCAAGAAAGAACAACAAGGAGTGCAGTGCGTCTTTGGACCCAAGATCCCTGTATTGAGATGGCAGAAAGATGGTAGATAGACTTCAGAGAGATGACAGCAATAGAACCAAGAGACTGGAATGAGACAGAGTGGCAGGATTGCAGGCCCACAGAGAGAGAAACCTGAGTGTCTTCACTCAGGAGGCTTGCTGGAAGAGTGGGGTGCAACTTTCACCAGAGCTAAAAAAGCTTTGTAACACTTGCTTGAGCAGGGCAGAGGCCAGACCAAGAGGCTGAGAGCCAAAGATAGGAGTGCATATGAGCATGGCTGAGGAGAGGCTGTCCTGATGGAAAAAACTGTATCCTGAGTGTTCCTGAACCTAAATTGTAACATGTTACTTTCTTAATAAACTCCATAATAGTGAATATTGTCTATGAGTCCTATATGGCTATTGCAATGAATTATTCAACCCAGCAGAAAAGTAGAGCATGCCCTGGGAGGGATGATGGTGTCAGAATTGGCAAAAAAGTTGAAGGGTGGTGGCATGTCTGACCTCCACCTCATAGCAACCACCCCTGGGCTGTTGATATTGTTCTGGATTCTTTTTCACCCTTGGGAAGTTAGAGGAGGTTGGACAAAGCCACACCCACACCCTTTTTCAACGCGTTATATCTGCTTTGGTGAAGTGACTGTTCATGTCCTCTGCCCATTTTTAACTTGGTTTATTTGTCTTTTTGTTATTCGAGTGTTGAAATTTTCCATAAGTTTTAGAGATTAGTTGCTTGCCAGATATGTTGTTGCCATAATTTTTTTTTCCAGTTTGTAGGTTCTCTTTTTATTCTTTTGGCAAAATCTTTTGATAAGCATAAATGTTTAATTTTTGGGAGTCCCAGTCATCTACTTTGTCTTTTATTGTATGTGCATTTTTGGTTCCATTTGATAGTGTATTTATGCCATATTAGGGCCCCTTTATTTTTCCTCTGATGATCTTTATAGTATATGTTTTATGTTTAGGTCTTTGATCCACATTGAGTCAGTTTTCATATATGATATGAGGTATGGATCTTGTTTCACTTTTCTGCAAATGGATATCTAGTTTTGCCAGTACCATTTGTTAAAGAAACTATCTGTTCCCCATTTAATGGCGTTCAGTCCTTTGTCAAAGATCAGCTGTCTGTACATGGACAGATTTATTTCTGTGTTGTCAATTCTGTTTTGACTACTGTGGCTGTATAATAGATTTTGTGATCAGAAAGTTTGAAAACTCTTACTTAGTTTTTCTTCCTTAGTATAATTTTGCTTATTCGAGGTCTCTTTTCTTCCCATATAATGTTGGTGATTAGTGTTTCCATTTCTTTAAAGAATGATGATACATTTTTAATCAGGATTGCATTATACCTGTAGATTGCTTTGGGTTGTACTTGAATTTTCACAGTGTTGATTCTTTATATAGTTCTCTTTCGATTTCTTGTAATAGTGTTTTGTACTTTTCTTTGTATAGGTCTTTTATATCTCTGGTTAGATTTATTCATCTTTTGGGTAAACTCAAAAGCAAAATCATTGACATCAGTGGGTTCTAACTCATAGCTACCCCAACTGGGTTTCCAAGGCTGTAAGTCTATGGAAGCAGACTTCCCCATCTTTCTTCCATGGAGTAGTAATTAGGTTCAAACCACTGACCTTTTGGTTAGCAGTCAAACGTCTTAACCAGTATACCACCAGAGCTTTTTTGGGTAGTTATCGTAAATAGTATTGTTTTCCTGGTTTCCTTTTCAGAGTTCTTTTTCAGTGTAAAAGTGTCTGAGTGATTTTTGTATAGTGATCTTGTACCTTGACATTTTGGTGAATCTGCTGGTGGCATAGTGCCTAAGGCATTTGACTGCTAACCAGAAGGCTGGTGGTTTAAATCCACCAGCCACACTTCAGAAGGAAGATTGGGCAATCTAGTTTAGTAGAGACACCACTTCAGAAGCCCAAGGAGGGGTCACTATGAGTTGGATCCAACTCAATGGCAGTGAGTTTGGGTTTTTTTTTATTTTATATTTTTTAGTTCTTAATAGTTTTCTTGTTGAGTCTCTTGGATTTTCTATGAATAGGATTATGTTATCTTCAAATAGAGACAGTTTTACTTCTTCTTTGCCAATTTGGATGCTTTTTATTTCCTTTTTTTGTCTTATTGCTCTGGCTAGGAGTTTCAAAATCAATATTGAATAGGAGTGGTGGTAAAAAGACATCCTTGTCTGCTTCCTAGTCACAAGGGGAATGTTTTCACTCTCTCTCCATCGGGAATTATATTATCTGTTGTTTTTTTGTATATGCCCTTAATTATATTTGAGAAATTTCCTTTTTATTCCTATTTTGTTGAGGGTTTCAATCAAGAACAGGTGTTGGAGTTTGTTGTAGGTCTTTTCTACCTCAATTGATAAGATCATTTGGGTTTTGTCCTTTGTTTCATTAATGTAGTGGATCATGTTGATTGTTTCTCTCATGTTGAATCATCTTTGCATATCTGGCATGAATCCCACTCGATGATGTATTATTTTTTGATATGTTGTATTCTATTGGCTAAGATTTTGTTGAGAATTTTTGTGACAATGTTCACGAGGGATATTAGTCTATAATTGTCTTTTTTAGTTGTGTCTTTGCCTTATTTTTAAAAACCAGTTTTATGCTTCTTCATAGAATAAGTTTGGGAGTATTTTATCCTCTTCTATGTGTTGTAATAGTTTTCAGTAGAACTGCTACCAGCTCTTCACTGAGTGATTGGTAGAATTCACCAGTGAAATGATTTGGGCCAGGACTTTTGTTTTGTTGGGAGTTTTTTCATGACATGTTCAATTTCTTCTTTCGTGATGAGTGTGTTCAAATTTCCTACTTCTGTCATTTAATTTGAGTAAACAGTATATTTTTTGAAATGTTTTCATTTCTTTTAGGTTTTCAAATTTGTTTGAAGTCTATTTTATCAAGTCATTTCTTCATAGTATCCTATTATTATCTGTTTTGTTAGTTGGCTCTCTTTTGACATCACCTCTTTTATTCCTTGTTTGTGTTATTTGCATCTTCTTCTTTTTCTTTGTTAGATTTGCGAGTTTATTAATCCTTGAAAAGAACCAACTTTTAGGTTTATTATTATTATTTTTATTTGTATCTATTGTTTTTCTAGTTCATTTATTTTTGCTTGACTCTTTATGTTTTCCTTTCTTCTGGAGACCATAGGCTTTTGCCTATATTCTTTTTCTAACTGTTGGAGATGTTGAGGCAAGCTATTGATTTTGCTGCTTCTTTTTTGATGAGTGTGTTTATTGTTGTAAATTGTCAACTAAACACTGCTTTTACTATGTCTTAAAGATTTGGGTATGTTGTGTTTTCATTCTAGTTTGATTCAAATAATTTATTTTATTTTATTTTTAAAATTTCTTCTATAACCCTATAGTTTTCAAGCAGGGTATAATTCAGTTTTCATGTATTTGATCTTTGTCTTTGATCTTTTTCTTTGATCTTGTTGTTTGCTAATTTTATAGCATTGTGATCTGAGACGATATTTTATAGTACCATGATATTTTAAAATTTCTTGAGATTTGTTCTGTGGCCTAACACATAATCTGTTCTAGAGAGTGTTCCATGTGCACTGGAAAGGAAATGTATTGTGCTGTTGTTGGGTGGAGTGTTCTCTATATGTCTATGAGGTCTAGTTGGTTGATTGTGTTGTTTAGATTTTTTGTATTTTTGTTGAGTTTCTTTCTAGTTGTTCTGTCCTTCATCAAAATTGGTGTATTATAGTCTTTTACTGTCATTGTACAGTTGTCTATTTCTCTTTCCAATTCTGTTAAAGGTTGATTAATGTATTTTGGGTCTATTTCATTGGTTGTGTAGATATTTATTATGATTCTGTCCTCTTGTTCAACTGATCCTTTAATCATCATATAATGTCCTTCATTGTCTCTCATGCTGGTTTTTGCCTTCAAGTCTATTTTATCAGAAATTTTTATTGCCACTTCCATTCTATTTTGGTTCCCATATATTTAATTTATATTTTTCCATCCTTTCATTTTTAGCTTATTTTTGTCTTTGTGTTTAAGCTGTGTCTCTTGTAAACAGCATATTGATTGTTGTTGTTGTTAAGTGCCGTCGAGTGGTTTATGGCTCATAGCGACCCCATG
>NW_006921614.1:5777790-5788086 GCF_000298275.1 Orycteropus afer afer | reverse complement strand
CTCATTCTATCTTGATATTGTCTTAACTTACTCTCCATTTGAAAATTCTGTAACTATATCTATTTTCCTTCTTTTTGCTTTGCAGCCATCCTTGTTTAAAAAATGATGTCTCTGGTTTCCTTCTTCCTTCCTTCCTTCCTTCCTTTTCTTCCTTTCTTCCTTTCTTTCTTTCCTTCCTTCCTTCCTTCTTTCTTTCTTTCTTTCTTTCTCTCTCTCTCTTTTTCTTTCTTTCTTTCTTCTAATAGTTTAGCCTGTCTACCCATCTATCTACCCATATATCCATGTTTGCCTTCACTGACAGCACAGTACTGTATGTGCAAAAGGGTTCATCTTTGTTGTCTGTACCTCCCATGCACCTCTCTATTTCTTCCTCTTCCTCAAGCCACTGTGTTGATCACTCACATGTGGTACATTGTGTCTCTGGTTTCTTATTTTCAGATTTGTAGGTTTGTATGTTTTTTGATAATTTTATATATGGGTTGATTTCCAGGTGATGTTGTCATATGTCTTAATCTAAGGTTGCTGTCTGCTGTTGTTTGTTCTTTGCCCAAAGGACTCCCTTTTAATATTGTTCTGAATTCACAAATTCCTCTAGTTTCTGTTTACCTGGAAATGTCCTTATTTTGCCATCATACTTGAAGGCAAATTTGCTGTATATATAATTCTTGGTTGGCAAATATTCCTTTCAGGATTTTATACATATCATGCCATTGTTTTCTTGATTGCTTGGTTTCTGCTTAGATATCAGAGATTAATTTTATTGATTCTCCCTTTTAGGTAACCTTTCATTTTTTATCATGCTGCTTTTTGGATTCTTTTTTTGTCTTTGGTTTTGGAATGTTTGATTATGATATACCTCATTGGTTTTCTTTTGGAGTCCATGGGGGTCTATCCAATTCAGGGTTCATTTAGCTCCTTTAATGCACATCTTCTCCTCTTTCATGATGTTGGGGAAGTTTTCATCCAAAAAATTTTTTGACAGCTTTCTCTGTGCTTTTTTTTTTTTTTTTCAGGAGGGTCTCTTCCTGTTCTGGAATTTTGATCATGCACACATTATTCTTCTTGATAATGCACACATTATTTTTCTTGATAATGCTCCACATAATTCTTAGGGATTTTTTTCAATTTTTCTTTTTTCTGATTGTTCCTCCAAGAAATTAATATTAGGAGTTTTGTTTTCAATCTTGTTAATTCTGTCCTTTTTCCTAGCAATGTGTTATTTGTGAAAATTTAGTATTAATCTTCCATATTTCTATTTGTATGGTTTTGTATGGTTTCTAACTTTCCAATTTATTTGCCAATATTTTCTTGTATTGTTTTGTTGAATTCTTCTAGAGTTTTTTCTATATTTTCTTTAATTTCTCTCTTAATCTGATGTAAGATACTAAGTATAATTGTTTTGAATTCCTTAGCAAGTAGTTCCGATGGCATTTTCTCCTCTGGATGTCTTTCTGGTCCTGTATTTTGGTCAATTGCTTGAACCATCTTGTTTTTTATTGTGTGTGTGTGTGACTTGAAATCGTCTGTAGTCTCCACAACATTATAGTGTTATTGTATTTATTTGTTGATTGTATGTTGGTTTGCATCTCCTTGACATTTTTTAAATTTTGTTTTATATTGTTATATACAGGTAACAGGGCAGGTGTGATACTTTGACCATTGCTTTGGCATCACTGGGACACTCACCACTTGTCTCTGGATGGATTTTGGTAAGGAGTGGGAGTGTGGGTGCAGTTCTCTGACTGCTAGTTGTGTAGTGGTGCAGGAGTACAGGTACAAGCTCTAGCCAACAAACATGGCTGCAGCAGAAATGTAGCACTTGCTTGTCAGGAACATGGAGCATCAAACACAGAGAGCAGGGATGGGTTTTTCTGAATGCAGAGGTGGTAAGGAGTCAACATCCACTCCATGAGATTAAGAAAAAGGTATGTGTGTGTGTGTGTGTGTGTGTGTGGTGGGGATAGTTTCAGTAAGATGACAGAATTGGCAGATGGACTACACAGACCCTCTTCAACAAAGAAAAGAGGAGCCAATTGACACAGATACAGAAGATGATTCTGGAGCCCTGAGCTTTGAAAGAAGTGGACTAAACTCCAACTAGTTGAAGAACCTGCATGAAACAGTGAAAAAACGAGATAACCAAAGCTATGGACTGTCAGCAATCTTGATGGCATGGACCATTTGGATATTTTTAAGTGGTATTAGGTCCTAAGAATTAACCTAAACTTCAGCACTGCTCACCAAGGGTTGAATGGAGGACTATTCTGGTGGCTGATAAATAAAAAGGGAAATAACAAAAAGAGAGACAAACTGAGCTATGGAATTTTGGCTGTCCAGAGGGTACAGCCATTTTGAATATTTACAAATGGTTCAACCATTTTGGATATCTAAAGTGACAGCAAGGAGTTCTGGTAGCACAGTGTCTAAGATACTTGACTGCTAACCAGAAGGCTGGCTGTTCAAACCCACCAGCCACTCCTCAGAAGGAGTATCACTTCCATAGTGATACTGCCTCAGAAACCCAAGGAGGGATTGTTATGAGTCGGGTCTGACTTGACGACACATAACTACAAAGCAACAACAAAGTGACAACCTTCTCCCAGATTCCAGGGACCCAAGAATAGACTCCATTTGCTGGGGACAGTACAGACATACTAAAGATGAAGGTCTGGAAAGGTACAATATTCCCCTTGTTATTCTTTTACCCCATATCCTCTTGGGGGAAGACAGGTGAAGCCATACCTAACTCCACCCACCTTCTGGACTGGCAGAGATTCCATCACAGTCTGTGTGGTCTGATGAGCCTGGGTGCCTTGCCCTAACTTCCCACCCCAGATTTTTTTCTTCTTCTTTCTTTTTCTTTTTATTCTTTCTTCCCAGGTTTGAGTTTTCAGCTTTTTCTCTCTTCCCTTTTCCTGGTTCCCATTTTTTTCTTTCTTGTGGTCCTCCCCATTCTTTGCTTTTCTTTTTTCACTTTTCCCATTTTTTTCTTCATTATTCTCTTACTCTACCTCTTTTCTCTTATTCCTCTTCCCCAGATATTGTGTTTTTTTTTTTTCTGTGTTTCTATTCTCTCATTTGTTGCCTTTGCACTTATTATTTATTTCTTTTTATCTTTATCTTTTTATCTTTTTGATTATTATTTCTGTGAGTTTATGTGGTGTGTGTTTTTTGTCCTCTTGCTTTTACATTTTTTGGTGTTTTTTTTTTTTTTTGTTGTTGTTGTTATTGTCTGAGTGGGAAATAGCAACCATGCCCATATGACACAACCACACCCACACCTCTTGCAGCCCCACTTACTGAGTGAGGGCCACCACTGCTTTCTGCACCAAATGGCCAATGATACGTGACTGCCAATATGAGCCTGACTTACCCTTAATTGCTCTTCAAAAACAATTAACAGAAATCTGTGCAGCCACTCTCATTCTCTATCATACCCAACAGGAGACAGGTAGTGAGTCCACAAGTACTGCCAACTAGCCATTGGAGGAGCACAGTACTGTGCTCACTCAGATACATATAACCAAAGCAAAGAAAATGAAACTCTTGGGCCAATCACTCCAACATACAATCACCAACTAAATATAAATACAATAATGTCACAATGTCTCAGAGACTATAGACCTTCACAGTCCGCACAAGGAAGTAAGATAAAGCAGTAGAGAAAAGGGAGCAGGATACAGACCCAGAACACAGCCCTGAAGAAGAAGCATTGGAACTCCCTGATAAGGAATTCAAAAAAATTATATTTAGGTACCTTCAATGGACTGAGAGACGGATCAAAGAAAACACTGACAAAATTAAGGAAAACACAGACAAAACCCTAGAACAATTTTGGAAGACAATACAAGAACAAAGTGACAAAATAAATGAAAAATTAGAAATGATACACAATCTACAGATAGAATTCCAAGATTAATACTAAATTTTCAGAAATAGATAAACATATTGAAAGGACAAAGGAGTAGAATCAAATTAATGGAAGACAAAATTAAGAAGACTGAAGACAAATACCTCAATATTTCTTTGGAAAAGGATCAATCAGAAAAAAAAGTCAAAACAAAATGAAGAAAACCTAAGATTCATGTGGGATACCATCAAAAGGAATAATCTATGTGTAATCAGAATTTCAGAACAGGAAAAGAAAAATAAAGCCATAGAGAAAACTATTCAAGATTTATTGGAAGAGAATTTCCTTGATATAACAAAAGATGAGAATATATCCATTCAGGAAGTCCAACAAACCCCAAACAGGATAGACCCCAAAAGAAAATCACCAAGACATTTCATAATCAAACTCACCAAAACCATATACAATGAAAGAATCCTGAAAGCAGCATGGCAAAAATTAAAAGTTACCTGCAAAGGGCAACCAATAAGACCAAACTGATTTTTTCAGTGGAAACCATGCTAGTGAGAAGGCAATAGGATGGTATATATAAAACCCTGAAAGAGAAAAATTTCCAACCAAGAATTATATGTTCTTGTTGTTGTTGTGTGCTGTCAAGTCATCTCCAACTCTTAGTGACCTTATGTACATCAGAATGAAGCACTGTCCAGTTGTTTTGAGTTATAATTATATACCCAGCAAAAGTGTCCCTCAAATATGATGGTGAAATTAGATGAGAAGAAAGATAAGATAAAAAGATAAGAAGAAATTAGGGGAATTTTTTAAAATCACACTAACCTTACAAAAGATATTAAATGGAGTCCTGTGGAAAGAGAACCAATAATAGCAAACACAACCTACCATTAACACATATGATGACATAATCCAGAAACGAACCCAGTTGTGGAAGTATCCAAAATAAAATAAGCTTACAAGATTGTAAACAGGGAACCAGAAACATCAATTGGCAAATGAAGACAACTACAAAACAAAAAAAAAGGGGGAAAAATAGTGCAGTTACAGAACTTCTAAATGGTGAGGAAGTCAAGACAATTGCAAGATAGAATGGACTGTTCTAAACTTGGGAAGAAAATTATAAATTACAGGGTAACTGCAAAGAAAAATGATAAACCTTCACATCACAATAAAAAGAGGACAAGCATAAATATTTAACAAATATAAAACAACAGTAATGAAGGAAATGATGACACAATTCATCAACAATATGAGCTCAGCACAGAAAATATTATGGAACAAAGAAATCATCAACACCACAAAAAACACATAACAAAATGACAGCAACAAATTCATAATTATCAATAATTACACCGAATGTTAATGGATTAAATGCACCACTAAAGAGACAGAGTTGCAGACTGGATAAGAAAACATAACCCATCAATATACTGTCGCTAAAAGACACACCTTAGCGAGAAATACAAAAATAGATTAAAAATAAAAGTTTGGGAAAAAATACATCAGGCAAATGACAATCAAAAAAAAGAGTAGAAGTGGCAATATTAATTTCTGATCAAATTGACTTTAAGACAAAAACCATCATAAAAGACAATCAGTAATGATTAAAGGATCAATTGAACAAGAAGACATAACCATAATAAATATCTATGCAGCCATTGAAAGTGCCCCAAGATACATAAATTGGACTTCAACACTATTGAAAAGACATAGATCCCTCCACAATCATAGTATAAATCAAAACACCAAACTTACTGCTATCAAATTGATTCCAACTCATAGCAACCCCTCCTTGGGTTTCTGAGGTGGTATCTCTACAGAAGTAGATTAGCCAGTCTTCCTTCTGAGAAGTGGCTAGTGGGTTTGAACCACCAGCCTTCTGGTTAGCTGTCAAATGCCTTAGGAACTATGTCACCAGAGCTCTCACAGTCATAGTAGAAGACTTTAGTACACCACTTTCAATAAAAGGTAGAACAACTGGAAAGAAACTCAACAAAGATACAGAAGAGCTAAACAACACAATACACCAGACTGACCTTATAGACAACTACAGAGCACTTTACCCAACAACAGCACAATATACATTATTTTCCATTGCACATGGAACATTCTCCAGGATAGATCATATGTTAGACCATAAAGCAAGCCTTAATAAATTTAAAAACCTTGAAATACTGCAAAGCAACTTCTCAGATCACAATGCTATCAAATTAGAAATCAACAATAGAAAGATCAACAGAAAAAGAACAAACACATGGAAACTGAACAACACCATCCTTAAGAACAGCAGGGTAATAGAAGAATTAAAAAATGAAATTAAAAAGTTCCTTGAATCAAATGAGAATGAAAACACAACATACCAAAATCTTTGGGACACAGCAAAAGCAGTGATTAGAGGCCATTTTAGAGCAATAAATGCACACATCAAAAAAGAAGAAAGAGTCAAAATCAACAACTTAAACCAACATCTCCAACCATTAGAAAAAGAGCAGGAAAAAAAAGCCTACAGTCACCAGAAGAAAAGAAATAATAAAGATTTGAGCAGAGATAAATGAAATAGAAAATAGAAAGACAATAGGAAAATCAACAAGACTAGAAGCTGGTTCTTTGAAAAAATTAATAAAATTGACAAACCACTGGCAAATTTAACAAAGGAAAAGAGGGAAAGGATACAAATAACATGGATAAGAAATGAATTGGGTGACACCACAGAACCAATAGAAATATAAAGGATAATATCAGGACACTATATATGTAAGTTATGTAGTAAGAACTACACTCCCATAAATTCAAAAATCTAGAAGAAATGGACAGACTCCATTTTTCTGCAAATGGATATCCAGTTTTGCCAGCACCATTGGTTAAACAAGCATTCTCTTCCCCATTTTATGGATTTTGGCTCTCCTAAGGCTTCCAGCCAAACAAAAGACAGGCATATGAGTTGAACATTTACATTAGGTAGATACACTCCTTGGAGAAATTAATCATGGGAGAATGGAAGGGCAGTGTATGCACTGGGAGACAGCTCAGGGGGCAAGAGTGCATGGTAAGGAAGGACACATGGAAGAGGTAGCTATGGGGGGGTGGGAAGAGAGCTTTGCATTGTGGGATATTGTAGTCAATGTCATGAGGCAAAATAGGTATGAACTCTTGTATGGAAAGTGAATTTCCTCCGTAAACTTTTACCCAAATCACTGTAATTTTTTTTTTTTAAGGTGGGGGGAGGCAAGAAATTGAGGGAAAAAAGAGAAAAAAAATAACAGCACAGTACTGGTTCAAGTGCTAGCTGCCAAACGTGGCTCTGGTGCGAACACAATGCCCTCTCTGTAGGAGTTGGCACTCTGAACTGTGGAGGGACTAGGACAGATGCTGATGACCACTGAGGTGGCAGAGGATGAGGCACTTGTTCCAGGATTAAAAAAATAAAAAGGCAGAGGAATTAGGAAGATGAAAAGCAAAAACTGAGGGGAGAAAAGGGAAGAACTAAGAAAGAAACAGTGAAAAGAAACAGAAAAGTGGCACAGCATTGGCAGTGGGTGTGGGTTTGACTGTCCATCAGATGGTTGGGATGGGAGTCTCGTATCTCTGGTTACCAAGAGGTTGTGCAGAGTAAGGAGGCGATCACGCTTCTCTGGTTGCCTGTCACTGATGTGGGTGTCAGTCCAGTCCGGAGTGAACAGAGCTGGTTATCTGATTCTTGCCAGAGTCAGAACACAAGAATTCAAAATGGCCACACTGTACTGAGTTAATTGGCAATTCACCACTCCGTATGACTCCTTGTTTGCTGTTATCATTTGGTATCATCCTCTAATTTGTATTTGATTTAATTCCTTATTCTTTCCTTTGAAGCTCTGGGTTCCCAGGTTGTCATCTGTTTTCGTTTTACCTGGTTTCTCAGTTTTTATTATAGAGAGTCTGGATAGTGTATCTGGCTAGTCTGGCATCTTGTATTCTCCTTCCCTCTGTCCATTTGTTTCCCTCTGTCCATTTGTAAAATAGATTATTTGTCTTTTTGCTGTTGAAGTGTTGAAGTTTTCTATAATATTAGAGATTAGTCCCTTGTTCAATATGTCATTGCCAGATATTTTTTTGCCAGTGTGTATGTTCTCTTTTTACTGTTTTGGTGAAAAATTTTAATGCACATAATATAGTGCATCGACAGACAGGATGAGAATTTGAGGATACTTCCAAATATCTTCTTGGAAAAAACACCAAAACAGAGATGGAAAGGCCCATTCATTTCCAGAAGTAAAACTTGATTCATCTTGAGAGCAGAAAATTAAGAAGCTAAAGTGGACATGTAGAGAAAACCTGATGAAGGAAAATTATCTCCAATTAAAAACCATCATTGGAATTTTTTCAAAGACTTTTCCCCTAGAGCATGTGCAGAAACAAAGATAGGGCCTTAGAAGGGGCCAATAGACAGTAAGTGGAGGCATCAGAAGATAAATTAAAAGCGAATAGAAATCTGTGAGGTTGTTTTAACTTAACATCTTTTTTATAAACTCAGAAGATCTTGGTAAATCTGGCAGCTGTCACAAAATCCCATCTGTCCTAAGAAAATGGGCGTAGAGGTGGTTTTAACTCTGCAGGGGATTTCCCTAAATGCTGTCAGCCTACATTTTTTGGCTCCAAAAAGAGTTACTCAAGTCCCAAACAAGAAAGGGGATGCACTACAAAACAAATCTCTGACATTGCACTTGCATAGGGAAAACATGCAAGGTTTGGATGCAGGAGGGAGGCAGTGGCCTTCTCACATCTGTGAAAGAAGGTAAGATAAGGAAGAATTGACTAGAGACTGCAGAAGCTCAACTCCAAGAGAGGCCAGGGGAGAAGGAGCAAGAGGCATGGGAGTTATAAGAAAGTGGGCAAAGAGTTGGCTACCTGAGTCTGTCCGTATCTGGTTAAATGCACAGTTTAGTCTGTGTGGACTATAACTTTATCTTTACAGCCTAATCTGAGGCTGTGTTTAAATTTAAATGCTGGACAACTTCAGTTTTTGTTAACTGACAGATTCACAACTGTCCTCATAAGCTCTTTTTAAGGAAGATTTGCAAGCATCTGAGGAATTAGTTTGCTTTTCTTCAAGTTGTAGAGGGATCCTTAGCTGCTGATTCTTTTAGGTGGGAAGGGTGTATGTGGATCTAGCATTTAAATTTTGCAGAAAAGTTAGAGCATCCAAATGCTAATCTATCTCCCAGCAGACTGTGACTGTTGGTCACGTTGGTGTGGAGAACACACCCAGTGCTTTTTCTTGTCAAGCCCTTAGCCATTGTGCTAAACTAGTAGTAGTCTGACAGCAGATTTGCTGATGAGTACTGTAAGCCCAATCCATACAGGGGAGGCTTCCAAATACAGATGAAGAATTGCAGCAGTAGTCTCCTAGTTCCACCAGATACTTGAAAAGAATATGGAATATGATTCTAAAAACTGAAACCCCAGCTCGGAAAAGGCCCAATGAATGCAGATGAGAAAAACACAGGTATTATGTGCAAAGGAAACACACATACCAATCAAACCACACACCACACTATAGCACACACCCAGACATCACATTCATAATTACACACAAACACTATACACATACCACACATACACACCCTATAGACATCACACACACCACAATCATATCATGCATACACGTACCATATATACACCACACAGACCACACACAAACACAAGTACACATACACCACATAAACCACGCATGAACCACACACACACACACACACACCCCCCACATACACAGCACACCCACATACACACAGCTTACAACTCCACAGTGAAGCCTAGGTAGCTAGAACAGTACAGGGGTACTTTCTTCTCACATGTTAGCATCAGAATGAATTATTTTACTATAAGATGTGTAGTGGGGGAAGGATATCTCTTCTCTGTTAGTGGTAACTGGAGTTCCATGTCTGTAAGTGTCAAGGGCTCAGTATTAACAAGGCAGCTGCAGGCCCTGGGGTTGGGAGCAGATCCCTTTGCAGAAGCTGCTCATTTCCCTGGGACCAAGGACAACTGCTGACCTGGTCTCCACTTTGAGATGTTTCAAGTATCAGCCATCCTATAAGGAAAATAGCAATGCCTCATTGGTAGCAAATGTTCTACCACAACTTAGGCTTTAGAACACATCCTAGGTATGTGCTTTGCTCCTCTGCAAGTGTTTCCTTATCTCTGTCTACGTCCACCAGATGGTGAGAGGTGCTTCTCTGTAGATGGTTAGTGAGTCAAATGCCATAGAAATGCAGGACTCTCTCTTGTTACACTGGGACCTGGGCTCCATTAGGGGGATACATATATGTGTGTATATATATATATATATAGTTATTATTATTTGCCATCGAGTCGGCCCCGACTCATAGCGACCCCTCCTTGGGTTTCTGAGGCAGTATCACTACGGAAGTAGGAATGCCCAACCTTCCTTCCGA
>NW_006921614.1:5761788-5777480 GCF_000298275.1 Orycteropus afer afer | reverse complement strand
TATCATCATCAAGTCAATTCATCTCCACACTGTCAAGTTGATTCTGACTCATGGCAATCCCACGTGTGTCCGAGTAGGTTTGTGGTCCTACTGTGGTCACAGGACTTTCAAGCCTGTGACTTTTCAGAAGCAAACTGCCAGGCCTTTCATCTGATGAAATTCTATGTGGGTTAGAACCATCAACCTTTTGATTACTCGGTCAGCTCATAATCATTTGTGCCACCTGGGGACTCCTTGTTAAATATACTATGGTGTATATTATATATTTATTATGTATATTTATATTTCTTTTTTATTTAGTTAACAAGCACCTATCTAGCAATTACTATGTACACTTACATGAGATATTGATGAGTCAGAGGTAGAATTCTCACCTTCCATGCAGGAGACCCATGTTCAATTCCGGCCAATGCACTTCCTGGGCGTGTGTGTTCTTACAATGTAAAATAGGTTTCAATGGCGTTTCCAGACCAAGACTGGATAGGAAGAAAGTTCTGGCAATCTGCGTCTTAAAATTAACCAGTGAAAACCCTGTGGATTACAATGGCTCAATACCACACTCAATCATGAGGATGGTGCAGAAGGAGCAGAATTTTCTTCTACTGTGCATCAGGTCATCATTAGGGGCTGACCTGAGGGCTGACTTAAATACCAGTTACTATGTGTTAGACATTGTCCTAAATACCTCACAAATGAGAATTCATTTAACACTCAAATGAGTTCAAATGCTGCAACTGTTTTTCTCATCTCCTCTTTATCGATGGGGAAACTGAAGCATAGACAAGTTAAATCAAAAGCTCATGGCCACACAACTAACATGGGATGGAGCCAGTGTTCAAACAGCTCTCTGACTCCAGAATCCTTGTGCCAATGCTGTTCTCCATCAGTCTGACCCCATCATTTCTATTCTGTCAATGGAAAAGGAACTTGTAAAGGAGAATATAATAACATGTAACTGAGCAATTTGGCGGTAAAGAAAACTTTTAACATGTATACTTTTCCAGACTACACAGTCTCTAGAATTATTCAGGGGTAAGTGCACTTGCACTTTATGACCACTCAAATTTAGCTTGGCACAGCCTCCAACTTTCATGAAGGGAGTTACAGATGCAGACAAATTTGTTAGCACTACAGACATCTGTTAATTATATTGGAATTTATATAAAGAGTGTGGAGAGACAGATGAAATCTGCATTAATAAGATTTCATTTAAATTATACATTTGTTTACCTCAGATAAAAATAGAGTCTAAATCCAGATTTTATTTATTTATTTTTTAAACAAACAAACAAACATTCCACCTAATAGAACAAAGAACAAGAAGACCATAAATATGCTTAATGTAAGTATAAATGTCTCACTCATTATCTGTTATAAAATTCTATACCTCTACTTTAATCCCATTATTAGTTATTGTTACTGATCACCATTGACCTATGATGCAATTTCTACCTGCTTTTGTTTTATTCTCATTTGTAAGAGTGTTACTTAAGTTCTACATCAAAATTATGTCTTAATTAGCATTGTTTGAACATCAAAAATGTAGTCAGTGATAAAGATAGTTAAGGATTATTTATCTATTTTTTTCATACCAGTAATAGCAGTTCCTTCTCCATTGCAGTGAGGTGTTGTTTGTTTGTTTGTTTGTTTGTTTTTAGCAGTTCCTTGTTCTGTATCTTCAGGACCTTCTCAGATGGGTAAGAATAAGATTTTGAAACTGAAGATAAATAGTCAGAACTTGCTCTCTCATTACTGTCCTTTCCTGAAGGAATTTCATAGAGCAGAAATGCCAGTGTGGGAATGAGAGGTCCCATAATATTGAGAACACTTTTCATGGGTTATAAGTCTCTTTCTCCACATAAATGTCTGTTGACAGAATCCAGAAGAACCATTTTCTTCATGATGGTCACTGTTAACCTGGAAGAAGGAAAGAGAATAGACAAAGGTGTCCAAGACCCCTTTGGAATCGAGTTGTCCAATTTAGCAAAAAAAAATATAAGATTCCCAGTCAAATACATATTTGAGGTACAAACAATTTTTTTCAGTGTATTTCCCAAATATCACATGCAATAAATGTGTACTAAAACACCATTTGAATTTAACTGGGCATCCTGTGTTTTATCTGGCAATCCTACTAGGGAGGAAGTGATGGCACACATACATAAAGCACTTTCATCACTTATGATATTACTTGTTGTTGTTATGTGCCGTCGAGTCAGCCCCGACTCATAGAGACCCTCCTTGGGTTTCTGAGGCAGTATCACTACAAAAGTAGGATTGCCCAACCTTCCTTCTGAGGAGTGGCTGGTGGGTTTGAACCACCAGCCTTCTGGTTAGCATGATATTACTTAAGCCTTATAAAATCTATGATCAATGCGTAATTATCATTCCAATTTAATATTTGCCACTTTATCCTAATCACAGCTGAGTATAATAGTTTGCCTCTTCTTTGCCCAGGAGAGTATTATGAACTAATATGTTTGTGCAATTAGGTATGAGCATACATTGGGTGGTCTCTCTGTCTAGCCATGAGTGAGATCATAGTGTTAATAGAAAGTGGTCCAGACTGAAAGTTAGAAGAGTTTTAAGCCACTGTATTGATTCAAGTAGGCATGTGCTGCTGACTTGTAGGGAAAGAAGAAAAGGAAAATAAGATTTTAAGAGTGGTTATTATGGTTCTGCTTCCCCCATAAATTAGAATGATAATATCAACCTACTGATTATGGTTTTTGTGAGGCTTAAATAATATCAGCCATAAATGTGCTTTATAGAGTATACATTATTACACAAATACAAGGTATTATGATCGTATTCACCATCTGTACCATTTCCAGAAGAAGGGGTGGAGGAAGAAGAGCAGGAATCTCTTTCTTCTTCCCTTCCTCTTGACTTTATCTCCTTGATTGGGACTATCTATGTGCTTTTTCATACACTTCATACAGTGATACTACTGAATGAAGTATCACTATGGCCACCTTAGCTATTACTAATTAATTCAATTCAGGCTACCTCTAAGCAAAATTCAACATTTTGCTAACTTAGTTTTTAGCTTGGAACAACCAGGCTATTTCACAACTAACCAAATGCATGTCAAAGAAAGTTAAGTCTTTATATACCACAGATTATGCCAGGCTAACAGAGTACAACTTTCCTTATAAAATCATGTAATGTAGGGTCAATATCCAAAGAACAAAAGGCAATATTGTATAGAAATCACTGCAATATAAAATGTGCCCATTAAGGAGAACACACTTGGAGTAAGATGACCTGGGTTTGAGGATAAACTGCCACATACTATGTGATCTGGGCAAATCTTTTAACTTTCAAAGCCTTTATTTTGTTAGTTGCACAATGAAAACAATAACCTTCCAAGAAATAAACCAGAATGTTCTTTAGAAATGAGGATGGCAAGACTTCAACTCACTTTGGACAATGTCATCAGGAAAGACCAATCACTGGAAAAGGACATCACGATTGGTAAAGTAAAATGCTAGCTATAATGAGGGAAACCTTCAATGATATGGATTGACACAATAGCTATAAAAATGGACTCAAGCATAGCAACAAGAATGAAGATGGCACAGACTGGGCAGCATTTCTTTCAGTTATACACATGGTAGCCATGAGTAAGAGTCAACTTGATGGAAACTAAGAATCTCTTATATAGACTGTGGTGAGGGTTAAATGAAATATATGTGATAGTTGGAGCTGTGTATCAACTTGGTTGAAATACAATTCTGTGTGGTTAAGCAATTGTGATGTGGGTTATTCCCATGATGGGATTGGATGTATATGTTTTGAGCAGCCAAGCTGTTGAAAGGGAATTTCCCTAGGGGTGGGGCCTGCTTCCAGTATATTTATGAACATCCTGGGAAAAGAGACACTCTTGTGTGGATCAGGGATCCTGTTGTGCTACCTACAACTGTCTGTGAGCGAACAATCTACCATTCAGCCTGGAGATCTTGGATTCATCATTCGTTGGAGTCAACAGCTGGTATACTGCCTGCCAACCTTGAGCTTGTCAGCCCCTGCAGCTGCATGAGTCAGGAAAAGCCTCCAGCTTGATGTTTGATCCAAGAACTTGGGACTTGCCAGCTTCTATAAGTGTGTGAGCCATTTTCCTAAGATAAGTTTCTCTTTCTCTATATGTATATATAATCTTTACTGGTTTTGCTTCTCTAGAGAACCCAGCCTAACACATTCGGTATTGGGAGTGGTTCTAGAGAGACAAAATCATAAAGATTGGCTTCCTAAATTGGTTCTCACTGATTCTGTTTTGATTGTCTAATTTGATTAATCATAAAGGCACTGATTACCCTGCCTCTGTTAGTAAAGAGGGCTCTGCTAATCCGTGGTGTGAGGTGGCAACATTAATATATAAAATAGCACCACCAATAGATCAAGAACTTTTGAGAAGTGAAGCTCTGGGTGATCGCATATTTGATACTTTTCTGCAATTTTGTCAGCATGAGGAGTATAAGGAAGCTCTTTGGTTGGTCCTACTTACGCTAGACAAAGTGGTGAAAGAGAAAGATGAGTTCAGGACTGCTGAGTCACAGTTGAAGCACCACATAAAAGACCTCAATGTTTCCAATTGTGCTCTGAAAGAAAGCCTTATTTCTTCTAGTAACAGCTGATATTGCTGAAAACCAAACCCAGAGTCTTATTGTAAGGGTGGCTAAATTATAATGCTAATTAAATTGCCAACCCAGAATAGTGTCTGAAGTTAAAATGAGGGTATTGATTAGGAACAAATGTGATCCTGAAACCTGGAATGGAGACCTATCGACAGATAGGAAGATGAGGATATGAAGCCTATAAATTCTGTTGAATCCCTCCCATTTGAAGGAATTACTATAAAACTGTTATCTCTTCCACCTCAGTTTGATGGGATTAACCCATCTGTTTCTGCTGGGTCATATCCTGAGGCAGAGGCCATGGAAGACATTGTTGAATGTTCTCAGGAACTTCACCAACTACCCACTGTTGCTGCTAGACCTATAACTAAAGTTAAGCCCAGTGAGCCCCAAAAGGTGAAATACAAAGTGTGACTGAGGAGGTAGTATGCTGCAACCAAAAAGACCTACTTGATTTTGCTAACATGTACAGACAGAAACCTAGAGAATGTGTATGGGAATGGCTACTGAGAGTGTGGGATAATTGTGCAAGGAATGTAACATTGGATCAGACTGAGTTTATTGATTTAGGCCCAGTAAGTATGGATTCTTCCTTCGATGTTTCAGCTCAAGAGGTTAGGAAAGGATCTAATTGTTTATTTGGTTGGCTTACTGGAGCATGAATTATGCAGTGGCCTACCTTAAGTCAAGTTGAAGTAACAGACCTTACCTTGGTATAATGTAGAAGAAGGTATGAAGAGGCTTAGGGAAATTGTGTGTTAAAATGGATTTATCAGATTAGACCCCTAGAGCCAGAAATGGAGAGTCCAGAGGACACCCCTTTCACCAGTATGGTGAGCAATAAATTTGTGAAGGGAGCCCCAGCATCCTTGAAGACAGCTGTGATTGCTATTTTATATAAGCTGGATTTGACAGTGGGAACTGTCCTAATTGAACTAAGACATTTAACTACGATGGGGGTGATTGGACCCCATGGTAGTAGGGGCCAAGTGGCAGCAGTTAATCGACAAAGGCAAGATGGGCAAGGTTACCATAATGGACATCAGAGTCAGAACAGTAATCAGAATACTCTCACTCGTGTGGAATTATGGCATTGACTACTTAGTCATGGTGTTCCTAGTAGTGAAATACCTTGCAAACCTAGTATATATTTACTTGATCTGCATAGACAGAAGAATTCTAGGTCACATGAACAGCAGCCTAGATTGAATTGCCAGAATACAGAGTCACAGCCTCTCAATCACTTTCCAGACTTGAGTCAGTTCACAGACCCACAACCCCTTGAATGAAGGGGAGACTAGGTCCCCTTGAAGAAGGGCCCCATTACATTGTCAAAAATTTATAATCTCAATCTCTCTACCAGTCTTCCCCAAAGGGATCTGAGGCCTTTTATGACAATGACTATTCATTGGGGAAAAGGAAATAATCAGATTTTTGGGGGATTACTGGACACTGGCTCTGAACTGACCCTAATTCTAGGAGACCCAAAGTGTCACTGTGGCCCACCAGTCAGAGTGGGGATATATGGAGGTCAAGTTATTGATGGAGTGTTAGCTAAGGTACGTCTCACAGTGGGTCCAGTGGGTCCCTGAACCCATCCTGTAGTGATTTCCCCAGTTCCAGAATGCATAATTGAAATAGATATACTGAGCAATTGGCAGAATTCCCAACTGGGTCCCTGACATGTGGAGTAATGACTATTATGGTAGAAAAAGCCAAGTGGAAGCAATTAGAACTGCCTCTTCCTATAAAAATAGTAAACCAAAAGCAATACCTGGAAGGGTTTCTGAGATTATTGCCACCGTCAAGGACTTTAAGGACACAGGGGTGGTGATTCCCACCACATACCCATTTAATTCGCCTATTTGGCCTGTGCAAAAGACAGATTGATCTTGGAGAATGACAGTAGATTATCATAAACTTAATCAGGTGGTGACTCCAATTTCAGCTGCTGTTCCTGATGTGGTTTCATTGCTCGAGCAAATTAGTACATCTCCTGATACTTGATATGCAGCTATTGATCTGACCAATGCCTTTTTCTCAATACCAATTTCAAAGGACCATCAGAAGCAGTTTGCCTTCAGCTGGCAAGGCTAACAATTTACTTTCAGAGTGCTTCCTCAGGGGTATATCAGCTCCCCAGCACTATGTTATAATTTAGTCCATAGGGATCTTGATTACCTTTTCCTTCCACAAGACATGACACTGGTCCTTTATATTGATGGCATTATGCTGCATGGACCTAGTAAGGAAGATGTATCGATGACTTCAGACTTATTGGTGAGACATCTGTGTGCTAGAGGGTGGGAAATTAACCCAACAAAAATTTAGGCACCTTCCACCTCAGTGAAATTTCTAGGGGTCCACTGATTTGGGGCATGTCGAGATAGTCCTACTAAAGTGAAGAATAAGTTATTGTATCCAGCTTCTCCCACAACTAAAAAGAGGCACAATGTCTGGTGGGCCTCTTTGAATTTTGGAGGCAACATATCCCTCATTTGGGTGTGTTGCTGAAACCTATTTATCAAGTGATGTGGAAAGCTGCTAGTTTTGAGTGGGGCCCAGAAAAACAGAAGGCTCTGCAACAAGTTCAGGCTGCCGTGCAGGCTGCTCTGCCACTTGGGCCATATGATCCAGCTGATCCAATGGTGCTTTAAGTGTCTGTAGTAGATAGAGATGCTGTTTGGATTCTTTGGCAGGTTCCTATTGGTGAATTGCAATGCAGAGCTTTGGGATTTTCGAGCAAAGCCCTGCTGTCTTCTGCAGATAACTATTCTCCTTTTGAGAAACAGCTTTTGGCTTCTAACTGGGCTTTAGTAGAGACTGAACGCCTAACGATGGGTCACCAAGTGACCATGAGGCCTGAGCTGCCCATCATGAACTGGGTGTTGTCTGAACCACAGAGTCATAAATTTGGGCATGCACAGCAGCATTCCATCATTAAATGGAAATAGTATATCAGAAATCAGGATCAAGCAGGACCTGAAGGCACAAGTAAGTTGCATGAGGAAGTGGCCCAAATGCCTATGGTTTCCACTCCAGGCACATTACCTTCCCTCTCGCATTCTACACCTATGGCCTCATGGGGAGTTCCTTATGATCAGTTGACTGAGGAAGAGAAAACTCATGCCTGGTTTACAGATGCTTCTGCGTGATACACAAGCACCTCTTGAAAGTGGAGAACAGTGGCAATGCAGCCCCTTTCTGGGACTTGCCTAAAGGACAGTGGTGAAGGGAAATCCTCCCAATGGGCAGAACTTTTAACCATGCATATGGCTGTTCACTTTGCATGGAACAAGAAATGGCCAAATGTGCAATTGTATATGGAGCTCTGGTAGCATAGTGGCTATGGCACTTGACTGCTAACCAGAAGGCTGGTGGTTCACATCCACCAGCCACTCCTCAGAAGGAAGATGGGGCAATCTACTTCCATAGTGATACTGCCTCAGAAACCCAAGGAGGGGTCACCATGAGTTGGGTACAACTCGACGACACACATCAACAACAACAACATATGGATTCATGGTCTGTGGCTAATGGCTTGGCTGGATGGTCTGGGACGTTCAAGGAGCATGATTAGAAATTTGGTGACAAGGATGTATGGAGAGGAGGTATGTGGATAGGTCTCTCTGACTGGGCCAAAGGAGTAAAGATATGTGTGTCTCATGTGAATGCCTACCAAAAGGTGACCTCGACAGAGAAAGACTTTAATAATCAGGTGGATAGGATGACACATTCAGTGGAAACCAGCCATCCTTTTTCCCCAGCTACTCCTGTCATTACTCAATGGGCTCACGAACAAAGTGGCCATGGTGGCAGGCATGGAGGTTATGCATGGACTCAGCAACATGGACTTGCACTTAGCAAGCCTGATTTGACTACCACTACTGCTGAGTTCCCACTCTGCCAGCAGCAGAAACCAACACTGAGCCCTCAATATGGAACCATTCTTTGGGGTGATCACCAGCAAGCAACCTGGTGGCAGGTTGATTACATAGGACCAGTTCTATCATGGAAAGGACAGCGTTTTGTTTTGACTGGAACAGATCTTTATTCTGGATATGGATTTGCCTTTCCTGCACACAATGCTTCTGCCAAAACTACCATCTGTGGACTTAGAGAATGCCTTACCCACTGTCATAGTATCCCACACAGCATTGCTTCAGATCAAGGGACTCACTTCACCAGAAAATGAAGTATGGCAATGGCCCTTTGTTCATGGAATTCATGGTCTTACCATGTTCCCCATCATCCAGAAGCATCTGGCTTAATAGAACAATGGAATGGCCTACTGAAAACACAATTACAGTACCAGCTATGTGGAAATACCCTGAAAGGTTGGGATAATGCTCTCCAGAAGGCTGTATATGCTGTAAACCAGACTCCAATATACAGTGCTGTTTCTCTAATAGCCAAGATTCATAGGTCCAGGAACTAAGGGTGGAAACGGTAATGGTACCACTCACTATTACCCCTAGTGACCCACTCAATATATTTTTGCTTCCTATCCCTGCTCTGCGGGTCTGGAGATCTTAGTCCCAAAGGGAGGAGCACTCCCACCTGGAGATACAATGCTGATTGCATAGAACTGGAAGTTAAGAATGCCACCTTGCTATTTTGGTTTCCCCATGCCTCTGGATCAATAGATGAAGAAGGGCATTACTGTACTATCTGGTGTGATAGATCCTGATTACCAAGGGAAAATTGAATTGACAATATATAATGGAGGTAAAGAAGAATATGTCTGGAATACAGGAGATTCTTCAGGATGTCTCTGAGTACTACCATGCCCTGTGATTAAGGTAAATGGAAAATTACAGTGACCCAATTCTGATATGACTACTGATGGCCCAGACTCTTCAGGAATAGGTTTGGGTCACCCCACCAGACAAAGAACCACAACCAGCTGAGGTGTTTGCTGAGGGTAAGGGAAATACGGAATGGGTGGTAGAAGAAGGTAGTTCTGAATATCAGCTACAACCACATGACCAGTTGCAGAAATGAGAACTGTGATTGTTATATTTCTTCACTGTATATTTCATCAAATATTTTTGTTCCCTTCTGTATGAACTGTGAAATGTAAATAAGATTAATGTGTTTCAGTTGTATGAGTGTTAGTGTATCATGTTAGGTGCAATTATGAATTTATAATTGTACTTATTTAGAGATTATATATGTTTAAGAAGATGTATACAACTGCCAAATTGACAAGGGGTGGACTGTGATAGTTGGAGCTGTGTGTCAGTTTGGCTGGACCATAATTCTGTGTGTTAGGCAATTGTGATGTGGGTTATTCCCATGATGGGATTGGATGTATATGTTTTGAGTAGTCAATCCATTGAAAGGGAGTTTCCCTAGGGGTGTGGCTTGCTTCCAATATATTTATGGGCATCCTGGGAAAAGAAACACTCTTGTGTGGATCAGGATCCTGCTGTGCTGTCTACAGCTGTCCATGAGCAAATAATCCACCATTCAGCCTGGAGACCTCGGATTCATCATTTGTTGGAGTCAACAGCTAGTATACTGCCTGCCAACCTTGAGCTTATCAAGGTTGCAGCTCATCACACCCTGCAGCTGTGTGAGTCAGGAAAAGCCTCCATCTTGACATTTGATCCAAGAACTTGGGACTTGCCAACTTCTGTAAGTGTGTGAGCCATTTTCCTAAGATAAATTTCTCTTTTTCTCTCTCTCTCTATAAGCTTTACTGGTTTTGCTTCTCTAAAGTACCCAGTCTAACACATAATATGTTGTTTTTAGGTATTGTGAAGTGGGCTTCAACTCTTAGTGACCCCACACACAAAAGAACAAAACACTGCCTGATCCAGAGCCATCCTCACAATTGTATTGTCTGAGCCCATTGTTACCACCACTGTGTTAATCCATCTCATTGAGAATCTTCTTTTTTTGCTGACCTTTTACTTTACTGAGCATAATGCCCTTCTCGTGGAAATGGTCCTTTCTGATAACGTAATGAAAGTAAGTGAGACAAAGTCTTGCCATCTTTGTTGCTAAGGAGCAGTCTGGGTAAGGAGCTGTCTGGCTATACTTTTTCCAAGACAGATTTCTTCTTTCTTCTGGCAGTGCATGGAACATTCAATATTCTGGTGGGTTGTAGTTAAAACAGTGGGTGGCTAACCAAAATATCAGCAATTCAAATCACCCAGCCACTCTTCAGAAGAAAGATGAGATAGTCTATTTTTACATAAATGTTTACAGTCTTGGAAACCATATGAGGTAATTCTAATCTGCCTTATAGGAATCAACTTGATAGAAATGATTTTGTTTTTTTGATTTTTTGCCAACACCATAATTCAAAGGCATCAATTCTTCTTTAGTCTTCTTTATTCATTGCCCAGCTTTTGCATGCATATCAGACAATTGAAAATATCATAGCTTGGGTCAGGTGCACCTTAGTCCTTAAAGTTATATGTTTACTTTTTAGTACTTTAAAGAGGTCTTAGGAATTCTGGTGGCATAGTGCCTATGGCATTTATTTGACTGCTAACCAGAAGGCTGGCAGTTCAAACCCACCAGCCACTTCTTGGAAGGAAGAATGGGCAATCTACTTCCATAGCAATACCACCTCAGAAAATGAAAGAGGGGTTGCTATGAGTCAGAACTGACTCAACGGCAGTGAGTTTGGGTTATGTTTCCTTTTTTGCACAAGTAGATATGCTAAGTGCAATGTGTCATTTGCTTTCTTGACCGCTGTTTCCATGGACTTTGATTGTGGATGCAAGTAAGATGAAATCCTTGACAACTTAAATATTTTCTCTGTTTATCATGATGTTGCTTATTGGTCCAGTTGTGAGGACTTTTGTTTTCTTTATGTTGAGGGGTAATCCATACTGAAGGCTGAAGTCCTTGATATTCATGACTAAGTGCCTGAAGTCCTCTTCACTTTCAGCATGTAAGATATGCAGATACTGTAGTTTGTCAATGAGTCTTATTTCAATCCTGATGCTGCATTCTTCATTTAGTCCAGCTTCTTAAATTATTTGCTCAACATACAGAATAAATTAAGTATGATGAAAGGTTACAACACTGACACACACCTTTACTGATTTTAAACCATGCAGTATCCCCTTGTTCTGTTCAAATTATTGCCTCTTGTTCTTTACACAGGTTCCACATGACCACTATTAAGTCATCCCATTCTTAGCAAGTTATTATGACTCACACAGTTGGATGAGTGAATAAAACACAGGTAAACATCTTCCTGATAGTCTTTGCTTTCAGCCAAGACCCACATGACATCAGCAATGCTATCCCTTGTTCCATGTCCTCTGATGAATCTGGCTTGAATTTCTGGCAGTTGCTTCCTGTTAATGTACTGCTACAATCGTTTTTGAATTATCTTCCACAAAATTTTACTTGTGTGCTATATTAATGATATTGTTTAATAATTTTTGCATTCTGTTGGATCATCTTTCTTTGGAATGAGCTCACATTTGACCCTCTTCTACTTGGTTGACTAAGTAGCTGTCTTCTAAAAATCTTAACAGAGATGAGTGAGAATATCCAGAACATCTCATTTCATATTCTTTCAATTCCTAGACTCGTTTTTGTGCAACATCTTTGGTGAAGATTGAACCTGTTCTTTCCATACCATCAGTTCTTGATCATATGCTACCTCCTGAAATAGTTGAACATAAATCAATTCTATTTGGTACTGTGACTCTGTGTATTCTTTCCATCTTCTTTTGATACTTCCTATGTTCAATATTTTGCCCATAGAATCCATCAAAATTGTGTAGTAATATTTCATTATCTCAAGCTGCCTTTTGAAATCATCTGTTCAGCTCTTTTACTTCATTATTTCTTCTATTTGCTTTAGGTACTCTCTGTTCAGGAGCAAGTTTCTGAGTCTCTTCTGACATCCATTTTGGTCTTTTTTCTTTCCTGTCTTTTTAATGACCATTTGCTTTCTTCATGTGTAATGTCCTTGATGATATCCCATGAATCATCTGGCTTTATGTTATAGGAGTTCAATATCAAATCAGTTTTTTAGATGGTCTCTAAATTCAGGTAGGATATATTCAAGTTGTACTTTGTCTTTCATGGATTTTTAAAATTTTCTTCAGCTTCAGCTTGAACTTGCATATGAACAATTGAGGATCTGTTCTGCAGCAGGCCCTGACTTGGTCTGAATGATGATATTGAGCTTCTCCATTATCTCTTTCCACATATGTAGTCAATTTGATTCCTGTATATTCCATCTGATTAGGTCCACGCGTATAGTCACCATTTATATCGTTGAAAAAAGGTATTTCCAATGATTAGACCTTTGGTCTATTTAATCATGCAATCTCAGATGTTTCTATCAGCAAGGCCATAAACTACTGACCCTTCTTTGTTTCCATCTTTTGCATTCCAATCACCAGTAATTATCAATGTATCTAGATTGCATTGCATGTTTAATCAATTTCAGACTGCAAATGTTGGTAAAATTCTTCAATTTTTTTCATTTTGGGCATTAATGGTTGGTGAATAAATTTCAATAATAGTCATATTAACTGTACTTCCTTGTAGGTGTATAGACTTTATCCTATTACTGACAACATAGTACTTATTCCTCTTCAATTTGTCATTTCCAGGATAGTCAACCACATGTTCGCCAGATTCAATGGCCAATATCAGTCTATTTCAGCTCATAATAACTACAATATTGATCTTCAAGCATTCCATTTCATTTTGGAAAGCTTCCAATTTCCTAGATTCATGCATGATTCATACATTCCATGTTCTTGTTATTAATGAATGTTTGCAGCTGTCTCTTCTCATTTTGCGTCATCCACATCAGTAAACAAAGGTTCCAAAAGCTTTACTTTATCCACATCATTAAAGTTGATTCTACTTTGAAGAGGCAGCTCTTTTTAGTCATATTTTGAGTATCTTCCAACTTGAGGGGCTTACCTTCTGGCACTACATCAAACAATGTTCTGCTGCTATTCATGAGGCTTTTGCTAATCAGTTTTCAAAGAAGTAAATAGGTCCTTCTTCCTAGTCTGTCTTAGTCTGTAAACTCTGCTGAAACCTGTCTATCATGGGTGACCCTGCTGATAATTGCTGTCAGCAGCATAGCTTCCAGAATCACAGCAACATGCAAACCACCACAGTACAACAAACTGACAGATGAGTGGTGGAGATGTAATACACACTTAAAATAAAAGTTGTCATCCTTGTTAACATACATTGTTTTTGTGTTATCATAACTGAGATTGGATTCAAAATCTTTTAAAACACCCGAAAGCATCAAAATCCTGGCATTATTCTTGTAATCTGTTTCCTTCCTTACTTTTTTTGACTTCATAACTTTCTGAAGTAAATTGACCCTACTTTCTCCTCAATTTAAATATGAAGAGACTTGAGAGACTCATACACAATTTAGATTAAAACTAAACTCATTACCATTGAGTCAGTTCTGACTTACAGAAAACTCCATTGGGTTTCCGAGGCTGTAAATTTTCACAGGAGTGGATCACGCAGTCCTCCTTCTGCACAGCAGCTGGTGGATTTAACCTGGTTAACAGCCAAATACTTCATCCACTACACCACCAGAACAATTTAAATTAGCAGTTCAAAAAAGTGTTGAACATTTAAAATGTGTCTTTCCTTCCTGAGGCTCTGAGTCCTCAAGATAACTTTTTTTTGTGCAGGTACACCCTAGGACAACTCAGAATCAGCTTTGTCAAGCTGTCTGCTTTTCATATGCAGACAAATGTGCTCCCAATGCAAACAAATGATAATTGCGTTCAATTCAGGCAGAGGTGCCTAACAAGTCAGGGGAAATCTGCTTGAGCAAAAGCTGCTTTCATACTGTAGTAAAAGACTGTTCTCAGCTGAAGATATCCTTCCCTGCCCTGTGTAGGTCTCAACTGAGCAGGTAGGTGTCCCTTTTACCTTGAACCACTGAGCAATTGGGAGACTGATTAATATTTATTATTCATGAGAAATGGAGCCAGTGGACTTCATACATTCGCAAAGTGTCTTAGTCGTTAATGAGGTAGGGAAGGGATCTGTTCCGGTGGCCCCTGCTGTGTTTATTTGAATGTGTGATCATTAGACTGCACAATTCCTACCATTCAAGCCGCTGTGAACCTCTCTGGGTCTCACTGCCCAGAGTGCATTATACCCTGAAGAACATGAAAATACTTTAACTAACAACAGGAGTGGGCAGACCTGCTGGGTGCCATCTGTTACCATCCTCAAGAATAAGAGTCAGGGCTAGTTTGTCACCCCCACCATTCTCATTATCAAGATAAAAGAAAACACTATGCAACAATTTCATTTCAAATTGATTTGGAAAGGCCATTATACAGAAGAAATTTCTCTCTCTCCCTTCCTCCAGCTCAACGTTATAAGCAACCAACATCACACCAATACACGCATGTATTGGGTAACATACACTCACACACATGCACACACACTCTCATTTGCACACAGAGATGCAGACTTGAACTTGGTATTCCTCTGTATTCCACACTCTTTGCAAGTAATAATGTCCTCTGGGATGTATAGATAGAAAACTTGCCAAACTGGCTTGGAATATGCATTCACTTGAATGTGAAAACTTATGTTACTCAGTTAGATAAGTGCTTGGGTTCATTAATTTAAATAAAATGCAGGCAAATTCGTAGCATGCAATCTAGCTGATAAATGATGTTTTGTTTTGTTTTATCTAATTTTGAATCAGTGATTTCTACCTTGAATTGATTATATTTAAGACCATGGAATACCCAACCCACCACCCATCTGTCATTTTGTCTTATCATGGTGGCTTGTGTTTTGCTGTGATGCTGGAAGCTATGCCATCAGTGTTTCAAATACCAGCGAGATCACCCATGGTGGACAGGTTTCATAAGAACATCCAGACTAAGATAGACTAGAAAGAAATATCTGGTGATCTACTTCTGAATAGGAACGCTGGTAGCATAGTGGCTAAAGCACTTGACTGCTAACCAGAAGGCTGGCGGTTCAAACCCACCAGCCACTCCTCGGAAGGAAGGTTGGGCAATCCTACTTCCGTAGTGATACTGCCTCAGAAACCCAAGG
>NW_006921614.1:5687925-5761688 GCF_000298275.1 Orycteropus afer afer | reverse complement strand
GTTCAAACCCACCAGCCACTCCTCGGAAGGAAGGTTGGGCAATCCTACTTCCGTAGTGATACTGCCTCGGAAACCCAAGGTGGGGTCGCTATGAGTCGGGGCCGACTTGACGGCACATAACAACAACAACAACTACTTCTGAAAATTAGTCAGTGAATACTTTATGGATTACAACAGAACATTGCTAATATAGTGCTGGAAGATGAGCATCCTGCCTTGGAAAGCAAAAAAAAAAAAAAAAAAAACACCAAATTGGCTGCTGTCAAGTCACTTTTGAATCATAAAATCTTTAAATCTTTGTGGAAGCAGACTGCCACATCTTCTGTAGAGTGGCTGAGGGGTTCAAACCACTGATCTTGCAATTAGCAGAGGAGTGTTGTACCACTGTGCTACCAGGGCTCCTGCAACAATAATATCCAACCAAAATTTGCTGCAAAAAGAGGTTAAAAAAAAAAGAGGGCCTGAATTGGGGTTTTCACTGCTATTTTTCAAAGAAAAATCTTCATTTTTCAATCTTGATTTGCTTTGTCCATGACTGAGAATATGAATGTAAGCCTGTATGTGCTCAGGCTGACCCTCCATATTACTCAGAGTTTGGCTGGCTTCTTGAAGAATAGAATTATTTTATGACAAGGTCTCTGGTTTGCACTAGAATTCAGAATTTACTTATCAGAGTTCTTATTATTGCATCAATCTACGAATCAGTCAGCTTTTAATGAGCACCCATTAGTGCTCCTCATTGATACAGGTATAAGAAGTAGTCAGGAATCTAGATAGGGAGACAAGAGCAGCACCTGAGACACAATCAGAGAAAAATCTCATGCTAAAATGTGAAGTTGGGACTTTAAAATCTTCTCCAAAACGTACTATTTTCCCATTCATATTGGAGAACTTTTATTTTTACTTTTAAGAGTGAT
The DNA here is from genome assembly GCF_000298275.1 of Orycteropus afer afer. Classification (NCBI taxonomy): domain Eukaryota; kingdom Metazoa; phylum Chordata; class Mammalia; order Tubulidentata; family Orycteropodidae; genus Orycteropus; species Orycteropus afer. The sequence goes on along the minus strand of NW_006921614.1, from coordinate 5,760,771 downwards.
AAGTGGGAGTGGATTGGACGATAATCTAAGAAGACATTTTTTAACAACCTTTATATTTTAGAATAATAATAATAAAAATAATAATAAAAAAACCTCACTGCCGTCGAGTTGTATCCAACTCATAGGGACACCTCCTTGGGTTTCCAAGGCAGTTTCACTAGGGAAATTGCAAAAGCAGTATGGAGTTCCCATATACCCCACATCAAGTTTTCCTTATTATTAAACATCAGACATTAATGTGGCATATTTGTCACAATTAATGAACCAATATTCACATATCATTATTAATTAAAGTCCACAATTTATTCAGGTTTTCTTATTTTTTACCTAATGTCCTTTCTTTGATCTTAGGCTCTTCTTGGTTGTGGTAGTTTCTTAGGCTCTCCTTGTTTTTGATGACTTCGGTAGTTTTGAGAGGTAAACAAAACAAACAAACAAAAAAACAGTTGTTGTCAAGTTGCTTCCAAATTGTAGTGACCTTGTGTGTGTCAGAGTAGAACTATACTCCACAGGATTTTCAAGGCTGTGACCTTTGGAAAGCAGATCACTAGATCTTTCTTCCGCAGCTCCTCTGGGTGGGTTCAAACTGCCGACATTTTATTACCAGTCAAGGGCTTAAATGTTTGCAACACTCTGGAACTCCTTTTTGAGGAATACTGGTCAACTATTTGTAGAATGTCCTTCATTTGGGATTTATCTGACGTTTTCTGATATTCTATAAACAGGCATTTTATATATACAATACTCACTGCAGCCCTGCAAATCAGATAAAAGTGTATCCATTTTCCAGATGAGCAAGTGGACTGATGAATGATAAACCAACCCTGTGACTGACCCTGTGTTCTTTCTATGGGACAGCCATTCCTGCTGGGGTTCACAATGGTGTACTTTGAGAGATGACAAACTGGCTTCTTCTTCATGGCTGAAATGTTTCCATTATAGAAGTGCAAGACTTTGGTCTTACAGAATTTCCAGGCTTCAAAATCTTTTAGAAAAATGCAAGTTTTTACTTTTCCAGATGTTGGCATAGCCTTACATGTTGGTCAATATGTTCTTTACACTTCATTTGTTTTATTTTTAGACAATGGCATTTGTTCCTTCTTGCTAAAGATGTTAAAACAAATGTATTTATTGTAATTTCTCATAAAAATTTATAGAAGTTATCCACAGAGTCAAGTGAGGGTGAGTTTAATAATAATGTGAAACAAGAAAATGCTTCACTGTAATCAATAATTGATCGGTATCAAAACAGTTGCAGTATGTGTGGCAAAATTTTGTTTCTTTCTATAATATATACTCAATGCAATGCACTGCCACGGAATAGTTTCTGACTCATAGTAACCCCTCCTGGGGTTTCAAAGGTGATATCACTAGGGAAGTAGATTGCCCAACCTTCCTTCCAAGGAGTGGCTGGTGAGTTGGAACCACCAGCCTTCTGGTTAGCAGTCAAATGCCTTAGGCATTACACCATTATTATATAAGGAACTTATATAATTTAATGGGAGCACTGGTAGCATAGTGCCTAAGGCACTTGACTGCTAACCAGAAGGCTGGTGGTTCAAACCCACCAGCCACTCCTCAGAAGGAAGGTTGGGCAATCCTACTTCTGTAGTGATGCTGCCTTGGAAACCCAAGGGGGGGTCGCTATGAGTCGGGGCCGACTCGACAGCAAATAACAACAACAACAACAATATAATTTAACGAGAAAAAGATCAATCCAATATAATAATGAGCAAAGCTCACGAATAAGCAGTTTTTAAATGAAGAAATAAAAATGACCAGTAATTATATGACTTGATATTAAGCCTCTTGACTAATCAAATGAATAGAAAGAAGAAAAACAATGCAGTTTTTTACGTATCAAATTGACAAAGATTAAAATGTTGATATCTAGATGTAGCAAGAATGTGGAAAAGGATCATTTTTTAATCAATACTTACCATAGCTTAAATGTGTATTTCCTTTGGCCCATGAATTCCACTTCTAGGAATTTATGCTATAGAAATACCGTTCATGTATGTTCGGTATTTTTACCAGAATGTTAATTGCACATTGTTTATAAATTACCAAAAAGGAAACAATTCAAATGTTAATTAATGGGGAATTATTGAAATAAATTGTAAAAACACATGCAATGGAAAACTGCATTCATTAAAAAGGATAAGGTAGAGCTCTGTATAACCACATTTTTTTTTTTTTGAGTGAGAAAATCAGGATGCTAAAGAGTTTGTATTTTTTGATCCAATTTAGTTCAACATATATGATTTTACCTGTATATCATTACACCTATCTTTTGAATATAGCTGGGACTTTATAAGAAAAAGAATCCTAAACTCTGCATGCTGCTAGTTCTTTGTTGTTGTTATTGCCAGTTGCTGTCTAATTGGCTTTGGCTTGTGGTGACCACATGCACAACATGAAGAAATATTGCCCAGTCCTGCACCATCTTCACAATTGTTTGTAATCAGATAATGTTCCTTTGTGATTAGTAAGATTTTCATTGGTAAATTTTTGGAAGTAGATCAAGAGGTCTTTCTTTCTAGTCTGTCTTATTCTGGAAGCTCCACTCAAACCTGTCAACCATGGATGACCCTTCTAGTATTTGAAATACTGGTGACATAGTTTCTAGTATCCTGGCAACATATGCACTATACAGTACAATGAACTGACAGGTGGGTGGTGGTAACTCTTTGTGTGGTACCGTAAATGCATTTGCAAATGGGCTAGAAATTTAAGGAAATATTCGTAAACACAGTAAGGTTTTTGTTATGAAGGAAACTCAGTAATTCATTAAAAATATGTTGGATTGAGGTCACTGTATATCATTATCTGAGATTGTGGTGACTTCAAGGAACATTGAGACCATGGAAATTATATGAAATGATTCTTCAAACCTGAAGATGGCATTAATTGAACGACTTCAGATTGATTAATCTTTTCTTTAATTCCTTTATCAAATACTGAATGCTGTTAAGAGTAAAAAATATAAATTAACATTATTACATAAAATGTTCCTATTTTATTCAACTTTCAATAAATACTGTTCTCTAATTATGTTAGTCTGAAATGTCTCCTAAACTTAACATGGCCATGTTCAAATAATCTGATCCTCTGGAAATATTTTAGTTATGTTACAAAGATGAAAGTAATGAGCTGAATGCAATAACTGCACTCAGCTGAGAGGTAAATCCAGTGTGTGGAAAAGCATTAACTGACAAGGAATTCATTCTGTTGTGTGTGAGGCAGACCCACTCAGTGCCTCTAAGACTCTCAGTAGTAAATGAAGCTCCTAAAGGCAAAGGAGGTCCCTGGGTGGCAAAAACGGTTTGTGCTTGATTACTATCTTAATACTTGAGGGTTCAAACCCACCCAATGACACTGTGGAAGAAAGGTTTGGCAATCTGCTTTTGAAAAGATTACAGCCGAGAAAACCCTATGGAAAACCTCTACTCTGTAACACATGTGGTCTCCAAGAGTCAGAATCAACTCAAGGCAACATTTTTTTTTTTTTTAAGGAAAGGATGATGATCAGCCTCTCTATGTCTGCAAAACCCAGACATAGACGTGTGGTTGTTGTTTTTTTTTTTAGCTAAACCTATGCAAAGATACCTTCCCCATGTTTTTTTTGGGGGGGAGGGGGTATGGTTCTAGTGCTTTACATTCATCTCATATCTTACAGATTCTCAGTCTGCTTTTGGTACAGAAAATGGCCACTCCATCCACACCTAACATGAAATGGTTAAAAAACAAAACAAAAAACCTCATCCACAATTACATAGTATTGGAAAGCTGTCAAAAGGATGCCTGAATATGAGCCCATAATTGTGAATTAGAGTAGAAAATGTAGACACAAAAACACTTTGATCGGTACACACAGAAATACCACCTCAAACAACATAGGCAATATGAACAATAAAGGGAAAAGAACAAAATGAACCACCTGTGGTAAATAAACCAGACACATAGGGCAGCATGGCTGGACCCATGTAATGCTTTGACTAGCAGTAAGATCTGGAAATAGCAATAAAATTTAGACTAGTATACACACAGTCTCGTCTGTGGGCTGTAGGTCATGCCATGTGTATTTTTGGTAACCTCCACTCAAAATGGTACCATAATCTGTTATAACATCTTTCAGCCTGATGTTTATTTTCTAATCATTGTGTAATACTTACATGGAAAAATACATACTAAGTTTCAAACGGTAACATGGCAAACCTCAAAGGCTCCAAGACTTGGACTGACCTTCAAAATACAGCACACTGGTTGAAGAAATCATAATCTCTTTGATCTAATATCTGGAGTATAATCTCCTGAAGGATCATATTCCCTATACACTCATAGCTCTTTGTCAGAGAACAAGATCCAAGCTTATACACACATAGGTTCAAAATAGAGAAAAATTTCAGAATTTACGTGAAAATGAAAATTTGTATTTTTTTCAAGCATCATGGTTCAAACATTTGTTTTTAATTATCAAAGAATTTTTTAATAAGATGTATTTTATCACTATAAAACCAAACTCACTGCCATCGAGTCAAATCTGACTCATAGTGTTCCCTCCTTGGGTTTCTGAGCCAGTATCTCTACAGAAGTAGATTGCCCAGTCTTCCTTCCAAGGAGTGGCTGGTGGGTTTGAATTGCCAGCCTTCTGATTAGAATAGCAGACACAAAATAAATAGCTAATGAAGGAATAAACAAAGGACTTTGTTGCAGGGTCTTGGGACATAACTGTTGGTCATATCTTCAACTCTCAGATTTCCTGCAGCATGAGTCAACTATCTGCCCAGTGAATATCAGAAAATTTCAGTACTTAAAAAAAGAGGTGAGGACATTCCTTACTCCCAGCAAAAACTCAAGAATGGTAATAGCAGAAAAGATAGTAAAATACAAGTTCGAGGCTGAGTGAAACCACTAAAATGAGCTGGAACTCTTGGTTTCTGAGTTGTAAAGACAGACCTACATTACAAACCTGGCACTGGTCTAAGAATTCTACAATTCATAGATCCATGAAAAGAAAGATGTTTGAATAGAAAACTTATTTTTTAAAACTACTTATGATGGTTAAGTTGTGTGTCAACTTGCCTGGGCCTGGTTGAGTGCTGAGCAGCTGAATGTAGTTATTCCCCATGGTAAGATTAGTAATTAACTCCATGGTGAAATCTATTGGAACAACTGAGTAGGTGCTTTGGATATGTGGTCTGCTTCTTGTATACAAGAAACAGCTTTGGGAATGGTCTCTAGATTACGCCACGCTTGAACCCTGCATGTAGCCGTGTCATTGTTCAACAGCCTGCCAAGCTCTGCTGACCTTGGGACTTTCAATGGACTTGAGTTAATGGCCTGTTGTGTGGTTTGGTAACATTGGGACTGTGCCTTTTTACTTGTTAACCTTGGGCTTGTCAGCCTTAGCAACCAGCAGCTGTCTGAGTGAAGAAAAGCCTCTGGCTCCAGTGGGCCAGGAACAGGAGGCAGAACTGAAGCCCAAGGTTGAGGGACTTTCACCCAGCCTCTAGAGCCTGGCACTTTGAACTTGGACTTAAAGCCCCCAAACTGTAAGAGAATAAACTCCTATTTGTTAAAGCCATTCCATTTGTGGTATATTCCTGTCAGAGCAGCACTAGGTAACCAAAACAGTACTGGACTGCCCTGTGGGGTTTATATACTATTTCAGCAATCATACATCAGTATTGGTGGGTCTCCACTCCTCCATTTGCTCATGAACTTCTGGCCATCTTCAACTCTCTCTGAAAGCCATTGATTAATTCAGCAAGTATCTACTGAGCCACTAATATGTGCTGGTAGTGGTATGGGGGTACTGTGAGCTGGATAGTCATAAACTTTGCCTTAAGGAGCTGATGACTTGCTGAACAGTCCTGGGTTCTCCCAGAACTTAGTTCACTTGCATTCTGAGAGCCAGTTCTGTTGGCTCCTAGGAAAATCTCCCACTCTCCTTTCCCTATCCCTCTTGTCCTGGGAATGGCTCTTATTTATCATTGGCCATACTCGGCCAGCTCTATGGACAGTGCTCCCAGATACACTGCTGCTCTGGTGGTGCCCATCAGACTTTACTCCACACAAGCAGGACACGTAGAACCATGTCCAAGATGCCATATTTCTGACATATTTCTCTCTATATAGTCTACAAAGATCTTTTCCAACAGTATTTTAAGTTTTTTACCTTCTTTGATTAGGATATATTTTGGAACAATCTGAATTGATAGATATATACCTGTCACCTGTATTAGTTCAATAGCCCCCAAATGGTCTCCCTACTTCTTCTACTGGCTTCCTTTAATTTATTTGCTACACTTCATTCAGAGTGTTATGACTCTAAAATTTAAATCAAAGCATGGAGCTCTGGTGGTGCAGTGGTTAAGGAATATATGTATACCAAAAACCATACACACACACACACACACACACATATAAACCAAAAACCAAACTCACTGCCATCATTACCATTGAGTCAATTCTGACTCATAGTGAACCCCATTGTGTTTCCAAGGCTGTAAATCTTTACAGAAGTAAATTGTCTCATCTTCCTTCTGCAGAGCATCTGGTGGGTTTGAACTGCCAACCTTCTGGTTAGCAGCCAAATGCTTTAACCACTACACAACCATATATATATATATATATACACCTTAACTACTGCACCACCAGAGCTCCATACATATATATAGACACATACATCTACATATTATATAATCAATGTATTATTTATAATCTACATATTATATATAAATGACATATTTTATATAACTCCATTAGATGTCAAGAAGACAAAAATGTAGGGTAAGTAGAAAGAGAGTAACAAGAAGTGGTAGGGATATTCCTTTATATAAAGTGGTCAACAAAGGCCTCTCTGACAAGGTGCTCTTTGAGCTGAGACTGAATGTGGTGAAGAAGTTGGCCATGTGGATATCTGGGGGAAGAGCATTCGAGGAAAAGGACCATGCAAAGGCCAGCAAAGGCCTGGAAGAAGGACTTGCCTTCAAGCCACCCCAGGAAGTAAGTGTGGCTGGAACAGAGTGAGTGAGGGTAAATGAGGTCAGATAGTGGAGGAGCCAGATCACACAGAGTCTTGTAGGCCTTGAGAATGGCTTTGGATTTCTTTTGAGTTAGAAAAGAAGACTTTGGGGGTGAAGGGGCAGAGGATTGCCAAGCTTTTATTTATATTTGAGAGTCATAACACTCTGAATGAAGTGTAGCAAATAAATTAAAGGAAGCCAGTAGAGGAAGTAGGGAGACAATTTGGGCTATTGAATTAATACAAGTGATAGGTGATTGTGGCTTAAACCAGGTTAGTATCAGTGGAATTGGAGAATGTGGCTGAATTTAGAATTTTCTGTCATTGGATGTGAAGTAGGAAGGAAAGAAAGTTAATTTCTAGAAATTTTAGACTGAGTAACCGGAGGAATAGAATTAGTTGTCTTTAACTGAGATAGGAAAGTGTGAGTGAGATGCAGACTTGTGAGATTAAAACTTTGGTTATGGACACTTTTATTTCAGGATATCTACTAAACATCAAGTTGAGATTGAACTACCAACCTTCTGGTTAGCACTCAAATGCCTTAGGCACTGAGCCACCAGAGCACGTAGCATAGTGCCTAAGGCACTTGACTGCTAACCAGAAGGCTGGTGGTTCAAACCCACCAGCCACTCCTTGGAAGAAAGATGGAGCAATCTACTTTTGTAGTGATACTGACTTGGAAACCTAAGGAGGGGTTGCTATGAGTCGGGTCCAACTCAACAGCACATAACAACAACAACTAAGCATCAAATGGAGATTTTGATTAGGCTGTTGACTATACGACATAGGAGTACAAGAAGAGATCTGAACTGGTGACCTAAAATTATAAGTCCTCATCATATAAAACCATGGCATAAAATGAGATCAACTAGGTACTACCTGTTAATAAATAAAAGAGAGGTCTGAAGACTTCTTCTGAAGGATTCTAGAGACTTTCAACATCCAAAGCAAAGTCAACAATAATGGTGTGACAAAAGAGACTGAGCAGGAGCAGTCAGTGAGAGAAGTAACCTGTAGGTCTAGTAAAGAACATGTATCAATGAGTAAGAAATGATCAGCTACATCATATTCTCTGGCTATGTTAAGTAAAAATAAGACTAAGAATTGACTGAGAATTAAAGACAAGTTTGTTAACATTGAGGTCACTGGGAGGGTGACCACTTAATGGAACACTTTTGAGACTGAAAGAGATGTTTATTAATCTACAGTAATCTATTACTGCACACAAACCTCAGTGGCTTAGTACAACAACTAACATTTATTATCTGATATAGTTTTTATGGGTCCAGAAATTTGGCAAGGTTTTGCCGGACAGTTTTGGCACAAGATCTCTCATGAGATAGCACTAGGATACCAGCCAGGACTATTGTAATCTAAAAGGAGCTCTGGTGGAGTAGTGCCTAAGGCATTTGACTGCTAGCCAGAAAGTTGGCAGTTCAAACTCACCAGCCACTCCACAAAAGGAAGACAGGGCAATCTACTTCCATAAAGATTTACCACCTTGGAAAACCAGTGGGGGTTGCTATGAGTCAGAATGAGCTTGACAGCAGTGGATTTGTTGTTGGTTATACTCATCCAAAGACTTGACTGGGAGTATAAGATCTGTTCCCAAGGTGCGTCACTCATATGGCTCGCAAGTTGGTACTGGTTTTTGGTGAAAGACCACAGTTCTTCCCCACAGGGGCTCTCTACTGATAGCTTGAATATCCTTAAAATATTATGGATAACATTCCCTAGAACAGGCAATCCAGGAGTGTGAAACAGAAGGGGCAATGTCCCTTATGATCTAGCCTCAGAAGCTACACATCATTGTATCTACAATCCTATTGGTTACACACCTCAGCCCCATTCAATCTGATACAAAAAAACAAAACAAAACCCACTGCCATTGAGTCAATGCAAACTCATAGCAATCCCATTGGGTTTCCAAATCTGTAAATCTTTATGGAAGTAGATTACCCCTTCTTCCTCCTGCAGAGCAGCTGGTGGGTTTAAACCACTGAACTTCTGGTTAGCAGCCAAATGCCTTACCCACTGTGCCACCAGAGCTCCTATTCAATCTGATAGAGGACCTCAATTGAAGGCTAGGATAATTCAACACCATCCTGAAAGGTGGCTATCACAGGGTGTTATGCATAATTATGACAAGACAATAGATGTAAATAGCAACCATCTCAGGCAAACCTGAGATATATGCTCAACCTGGTTTTTGGTGATATTAGTACAGCAGTTTCAGGGAAGTGGAGTGAAAGAACATGAGATCAAACCAATGAAACTCAACCCCAGAACTTTTGCTCAATTCCTGGGTAGAAAGAAGCTCTTTCTTTATCTCATTCCATTAGACATGAAGCTGGTAGAATAGTGAAGTTAATGTGACTGGTGGCCATTTTGTCATTAACTTGAGTCAAAGAATTAATCCAACAAAGGGTTACGCAGAGTTAAAGGATGGAGATAAATTCCTGGTAGGATTGTTTGAACACTTGGACCCAGCAAAACCTAAAGCTTATGTTAACTGAAATGACTGTCACATTCTCTTGATCACCTTAAAAATATTTATTTCTGAAATTTACAATCAAAATAGTGTAGATTAGTGCCACTCTTTTTAAACTAAGTTCTTATTGAACACAATTCACTAGTCTTCAAAACTTGTTCTGGCATATCTTGAATGCAGGGTAAACACAGTTTAAGCTCAATTTGGTCTCCCTACTACACAAAGATGCAGTGCTGGAAGCACTTACTCATCTTTGTCAAGAAATTTAGAAGATTTCTACCTGACCAACCTTCAGGAAGAGATACATATTCACACCCATTTCAAAGAAAGGTGATCAAACAGAATGGGGAAATTATAGAACAATATCATTAATATCACCTGCTAGCAAAATTTTGTTGATAATTCAGAAAATGCTGCAGCTGTGCATCAACAAGAAACTGCCAGTTGTTCAAACTGGATTCAGAAGAGGATATGGAATAAGGGATATCATTTCTGATGTTAGATGGCTCTTAGCCAAAAAGCAGAGAATACCAAAAAGATGTTTCCCTATATTTTATTGACTATGTGAAGGCATTCAATTGTATAGATTATAAATTATGGATAACATTGCAAAGAATGGGAGTTCCAGAACACTTAATTGTGCTCATGCCAAAGCTATATGTGAATCAAGAAGCAGTCATTCAGAGAGAACAAGAGGATACTGCATAGCTTGAAACTGGAGAAGGTGTGCAGCAAGGTTGGATCATCTTACCTTACTTATTCAGTCTACATGCTGAACAAATAATCTAAGAAGCTGGGCTGTATAAAGAAGAACATAGCATCAGGACTGGAGGAAGACTCATTAACAACCTGTAGATACAACCTTGCTTGCCAAAAATGAAGATGGTTTGAAGCATTTACTAATGAAGGTAAAAGCTGCAGCCTTCAATATGGATTATATTTGAACATAAAAAAATGAAAAATTAGTCCAAAGGATTAATAGATCACACGAATTCCAGCCTCTATAACCCTGAAGCCAGAAGAACTAAATGGTGCTTGGCTACCACTTTCAAACACTACAAAAGGGACCACAATAGGAGGTCCTGGTTAGAGTGTGTGTGGGGGAGGAATGTGGAACAAAACTCAAAATAATAATTAAAAAAAGACCGGGCTTACAGGTCTGATAGAGACTGCTGATGGAACCCCTGAAACTATGACCCTTGAAAACCAAAAACCAAACTCACTGCAGTCAAGTCGGTTGGACTCATAGCTACCCTTTGAGGCTTAAAAGAAGAAGGAGGAGGGGAAGGAGGAGAAGAAGAAGAAGGAGAGGAGGAGGAGGAAGAAGAAGGAGGAGAAGGAGAAGAAAAAGAAAAAGAAAATTCTGACTGGGTCAATAAACAACATCATGATAAATGGCAAAGAAATTGAAGTTGTCAAGGATTTCATTCTTCTTGGATCAGCAATCAATGCCCATAAGAGCAGAAGTCAAGAAATCAAAAAACATATTGCACTGGACAAATCTACTGAAAAAATCTCTTTAAAGTATTAAAAAGCAAATATGTCACTTTGATGACTAAGGTATACCTGACCCAAACCATGGTACTCTCAATCACCTCATATTCATGCAAAAGGTGGACAATGACAAAAGAAGACTGAAGAAGAATTGACATATTTGAATTGTGATATTGATAAAGAATATTGAATATAACATGGATTGCCAGAAGAAAAAACAAATCTGCCTTGGCAGAAGTATAGCCAGAATGCTCCTTATAAGTGAGGATGGTAAGACTTTGTTTAGCTTATTTTTAGACATGTTATCAGAAGGGACCAATCACTAGAGAAAGACATCATGATTGGTAAAGTAGAGGGTCAGTGAAAAAGAGGAGACTCCCAATGAAATGCATTAACACAGTGACTGCAGCAATGGGCTCAAATATAGCCATGAAGGTGAGGATGCCACAGGACCCGACAACATTTTGTTCTGTTTACATGGGGTCACTATGAGTTAAAACTGACTCAACAGTACCTATCAATGAACTACACCAAGACTGCTTAGGTCATCTCCTTTAAGAGTTTTTACTTAGACTAGCATTCTAATAGGCGCTCTGGTAGTGTAGTGCCTAAGGCACTTGACTGCTAACCAGAAGGCTGGTGGTTCAAACCCACCGGTCACTACTTGGAAGGAAGATAGAGCAATCTACTTCCATAGTGATACTGCCTTGGAAACCCAAGGAGTGGTCACTATGAGTCGGGTCCGACTAGACAACACATAACAACAACAGCATTCTAATATGAATTTTATGTATATATTTACAATGAGCTGGTATTAGTATTTAAGCAGTCCATAACATTAAATCTTTAAATCTCAAATCAAACATATTTCTTAAAATCTTCTTAAAACCAAACAATGACTTAGCTTAACTAGTAAAGATCGTCTGCCTTGAACACAGTGCTCTTTCAAGATCTGTTTATATGGGATTAAATTGATAGATTAAATAGGAACCTTAGAGGGTAATGAGTTTATATTAATTAATGCAGGAGAAACAACTCAGAAAAGGATGAGAAGGGTTACACAACTTGAAGAACACAATCAATGTCACTAAATTGTTCATGTAGAAACTGTTGAACTAGTGTATGTTTTGCTGTGCATATTATTATTTTTTTAAAATTCTTTATTGTAATTTGGATAAAAGTTTACACAACAAATTCATTTTCCATAGAGCAGTTCACATACACTTTGTCTCATGACATGGACTGAAATTTCCCACAATTCAACAGCTCTCTTCCCACTTCCTCCCCATAGTTAGCTCTTTCCCATGACCTTCCCTCACATGCACTCCTGCCCTCCGAGTGGTCTCCCTTCTATTCTACCATGATTGATCTCTCCAAGGAGTGTAACAACTTAATGTGAATGTTCACCTTATATGCCTGTCTTTTATTTGGCTGGAAGTCGCAGGAGTGGGTTCAATTCCACACCTGAAGGGAAGCTAGGGGCTATAGTCTCAGGGGTTTCACCAGGCCCTATAAGACCAGCAAACCTGGTCTCTCTTTTATTTTTATGATTTTGAGTTTTGTTCCACATTGTTCTCCCACTCTATCCAGGATCTCAGACATAGATCCCTCATGACATAGAGTGGATGACAATGGTAACTGGGAACCAACTAGATCTGGTCTCATGGTCATATATCCTGAGGATCACATGGCCCACCAGTCCCTTGGACTAATTGTTTCCATGTGTCTTTGGTTTCCTTCATTCTTCTTCACTCTGGATGAGGAGAGACCCATCATTGCATCTAGATGGCCACTTGCAAGCTTTTAAGATCCAGTTACTATTTACCATAGTGAGATGTAGAACAAAGTTTCTATGTAGTATGTTATGCCAGTTGACCTTGATGACCTCTGTCACCATGGTCCTGAGCCCACAGTTCCAACTACTCGCTCTCTCCAGGTAGCTGGCTGTGGCCAAGAAGTCACGACAACCTTGTCCCTCGTCAGCTGTACTATATACCTGGACATCCTTACAGAACATACAAATACACTTGTGGAAACATTGTCTGCCAACCCTATACGTGGCCATGGGCACACTACCCCCTGCATAGATGTACCTAGTTGTTCAACCTGTCCCTCATCTATCCACCTATAGAACATCATTTGCCATGACTGACAACGCAGTACTGTATGTGCAAAAGAGTTCATTTTTCTTGTCTGTAGCTCCCATGTACCTCTCTGTCTTCCTCTTCCTCAATGCCACCATGTTGATCACTCATATTTGGTACATTGTCCTGCCCTTCACCCAAATAAATACTTTTCTCTTCCTATCTAGCAATGTTTCCTTTCCTCCTTTGCCACCCCTGGTAACCAACAAAGAAAATTTCCTTCATATACAAACCTTTCCTTGACTTTTTACAATACCGGACTAATGCAATATTTGTCCTTCTGTGATTGACTTATTTCACTCAGCATAACGTCCTCCAAGTTCATTAACAATATGAGGTGTTTGCAGATTCTATGTTATTCTTTAGGGTTGCATAGTATTCCATTGGGTGTATGTACCATAGTTTGTTTTTCCATTCTTCTATTGATGTGCCCCTAGGTTGTTTCCATCTTTTTGTTCTGTAAATAGTAACTGTGATGAACATGGGTGTGCATGTATCTACTCTTCTCCTGGCTCTCACTTCTTTAGGATATATACCTAGTAATGGGATTCCTGGGTCAAATGATATTTCAAATTCCAATTTTTCAAGGAATCACCATACTGCCTTCCACAGTGGTTATATCATTTTACAGTCCCACCAGCAGTGCATGAGAGTCCCAATCTCTCCACATCCTCGCCAGCATTTCCTATTTTCTGTCTTGTTGAACTTTGCTATTAGTGCTGGGACAAGATGGTATCTCATTGTTTTTTTGATTTATAACTCTCTCTAATGGCTAATGACACCAACCACTCCTTGAAAGGAAGATTGGGCAATCTACTTCCATAGAGATACTGCCTTGGCAACCCAAGGAGGGGTCGCTATGAGTTGAATCGACTCATTGGCAATGAGTTTGGTTTGAGTTTGGAATGGCTAACAATCGTGAACATTTCTTCATGTGTTTGCTGGCCACCTTGATATTCTCTTTGGTGAAGTGTGTATTCATGTCTTTTGCCCATTTTTTAATCAGATTATTTGTCTTTTTGTTGTTGAGCTGTTGGAGTTCTCCATAAATTTTAGAGATAAGTCCCTTGTCAGATATGTCATTGTCCAATATTTTTTTCCAATCTATAGGTTCTTTTTTTTTTTTTTACTATTTTGGAGAAGTCTTTGGAAGCACATAACAATTTAATTTTGAGAAGGTCCCATTCCTCTAGTTTCTCTTTTGGTGTTTGTGCATTTTAGGTTACACTTGATAGTCTATTTATGCCATATACTGTTGTTGTTATTTGCCGTCGAGTCAGCCCTGACTCATAGCAACCCCTCCTTGGGTTTCCGAGGCAGTACCACTATGGAAGTAGGAGTGCCCAACCTTCCTTCCGAGGAGTGGCTGGTGGGTTTGAACCGCCAGCCTTCTGGTTAGCAGTCAAGTGCCTTAGGCACTATGTTACCAGAGCTCCTTTGGTATATATTAGGACCCCTAAATGCTACCAGAGCTCCTTTGCCATATATTAGGGCCCCTAAATTTTCCCATATTTTGTCCTTGAGGAATTTATAATCTTAGGTTTCACATTTAATCCATCTTTGATCCATCTGGAGTTAGTTTTTGTGTATGGTGTGATGTACAGATTTTGTTTCATTTTTCTGCAAATGGATATCCAGTTTTGCTAGCTCCATTGGTTAAGCAATCTCTTCCCCATTTAATGGATTTTGGCCTTTTGTCAAAGAACAGCTGACTGTAGGTCAATGGATCTATTACTGGGTTCTCAATTCTATTAATAGGTCTGTGTGTCTCTTGTTGTACAAATTCCAGGCTGTTTGACTACTGTGGCTTTATAGTAGGTTTTCAGATCCAGGAGTGTGTGACCTCCTACTTTGTTCTTCTTGTTCAATAGTGTTTTTCTTATCCAAGGTCTCTTTGCTTTCCATGTAAAATTAATGATTTGTTTTTCCAGATCCTTAAAGAATGTTGATGGGATCTGGATTGGGATTGCATTTAGCGTATAGATTGCTTTGGGTAGAATTGACATTTTCACAATGTTCAATCTTCCTATCCATGAGCATGGTATATTCTTCCATTTATGTAGATCTCTTATGGTTTCTTGAAGTAGTCTTTTATAGTGTTTTTTGTACAGGTCTTTTGTATCTCTGGTAAGATTTATTCCCAAGTATTTTCATTTTTTTTTTTGGTAGCTATTGTAAGTGATATTGATCTCCTTATTTCTTTTTCAACAATTTTACTGGTGTAGAGGAATCCAACTGATTTTTGGATGCTAATTTTGTTCCTGCCACTATGTTAAATCTCTCAGTTAGTTCCAGTAGCTTTTTTTACTGAGTCTCGCAGGTTTTCTAGGTATAGAATTATATTATCTGCAAATAGGGATAGTTTGACGTCTTCCTTACCAATTTGGATGCCTTTGATTGCCCTTTCTTGTCTTATTGCCCTGGCTAGGACTTCCAATACAATGTTGAATAGAAGTGGTGATAGAGGGCATCATTGTCTGGTTCCTGTTTGCATGGGGAATGGTTTCAGTCTCTCTCCATTGAGAATAATGTTGGGTGTTGGTTTTGCATATATGCCCTTCATTATGTTAAGGGATTCCCTTCTATCCTATTTTGCTGAGAATTTTAATCAAGAATGGGTGTTGGATTTTATCAAATCCCTTTTCTGCATTGATTGATATGATCATGTGGTTTGTTATGGATCCATTCAACTTTTCCACCTCAGTCTTTGTTAGTTTAGGTAAGTAGTATGTTTCTAGACCTCTGTCCATTTCTTCCAGATTTTCAAATTTCTTGGAGTACAGTTCTTCATAGTATCCTGATGTTATCTTTTTTATTTTAGTTGTTTCTGTTGTGATGTAGCCCAATTCGTTTCTTATTCGTGTTGTTTGTATTCTCTCCCTCTTTTCTTTTGTTAAATTTGCCAGTGGTTTGTCAGTTTTATTAATCTTTTCAAAAAACCAACTTCTAGTCTTTTTTATTTTTTCTTTTGTCTTTCTATTTTCTGTTCCATTGATTACTGCTCAAAAATTTATGATTTCCTTTCTTTTGGTGACTCTAGGCTTTTCTTGCTGTTCTTTTTCTAATTGTTGGAAATGCTGGTTTAAAGTGTTTATTTTGGCTCTTTCTTCTTTTTTGATGTGTGCATCTATTGCTCTAAATTGGCCTCTGATCACTGCTTTTGCTGTGTCCCAAAGATTTTGGTATGTTGTGCTTTCATTCTTATTTGATTCAAGGAATTTTTTAATTTCACCTTTTATTTCTTCTACTATCCACTCACTCTTAAAGCAGGTATTGTTCAGTTTCTGTGTGTTTGCTCTATTTCCATTAATCTTCCTATTATTGATTTATAGAAGTGGTGATCTGAGAAGATGTTTTACAGTATTTCAATTTTTAAAAATTTATTCAGACTTGCTTTATGCCTAACATATCATCTATCCTGGAGAATATTCCACATGCATTGGAAAAGAATGTATATTATGCTGTTGTTGGGTGAAGTGCTCTGTAGATGTCTATAAAGTCAAGTGGTGGATTGTATTGTTTAGTTCTTCTGTGTCTTTGATGAATTTCTTTTTAATTGTTCAGTCTTTCATTGAAAGTGGTGTATTAAAGTCTCCTACTATGACTGTGGAGTCATCTATTTGTTTTTTTAAGTTCTGTTATAGTCTTATTTGTGTATTTCAGGGCTCTTTCATTGGGTTCACAGATATTTATTATGGTTATATCTTCTTGTTCAATTGATACTTTAATCATTATATAATGTCCTTCCTGTTTCTTATGGCGGTTTTTGTCTTAAAGTCAATTTTTTCAGAAATTAATATTGCTACTCCTATTCTTTTTCAATTATCATTTGCTTGATTTCTTTTTAAAATTTTTTTTGTGGTTTGGATGACAGTTTACAGAGCAAATTCACTTTCCATATAGCAGTTCACATACACTTTGTCTCCTGACATTGACTGAAATTTCACACAATGAAACAGCTCCCCTCCCATTTCCTACCATAATTACCTCTTACCTGAGTCCTTCCCTCTCATGTACTCCTACTCCCAGAGGTGTCTTCCTGTGCATACATGCCCTTCTGTTCTCCCATGATTGATCAATTCAAGGAGTGTATCTACCTAATGTAAATATTCACCTCATATATCTCTCTTTGGTTTGGCTGGAAGCCACAGGAGTGGGTTCAATTACAGATCTGAAGAACAGGAAGGGGCCATAGTCTCAGGGGTTCCACCAGGCTCTAATCAGACCAGCAAACCTGGTTCCTTTTGTTTGTTTGTTTGTTTAATGATTTTGGGTTTTGTTCCACATTGTTCTCCGACTCTATCCAGGATCTCATACATAGATCAACCTCCAAGTGTTTGACAGTGGTAGCTGGGCATCATCTATTACTTCTGGTCTTGTAGTCATATAGGTAGAAAGCTTGATATATCTTTTTCCAGTTTTTGATTTTCAGTCTATTTTTGTCCTTCTCTCTAAGGTGTGTCTCTTGTAGACTGCATATTGATGAATTATGTTTTCTTATCCAGTCTACCACTCTCTGTCTCTTAGGTGGTACATTTAATCCATTGACATTCAGTGTAATTATCAACAAGTATGAATTAGTTGCTATCATTTTGTTTTGTGGTTTTTCATGGTGTTCCTGGTTCCTTTGTTCTGTATAATTTTTTATGCTAAGCTCATTTTGTTTCATTGCTGTTTTAGTATTTGCTAAATGTTTGTCTTTGTCCTATTTTTTATTGTTCTGTGAAGGTTTATCAGTTTCCTTTGAGGTTACCTGTGATTTATAATTTTCTCCCTGAATTTAAAACATTTTATTCTATCTTGCAACTCTCTTGACTTCCTCACCATTTAGAAATTCTGTAACTACACTATTTTTTCCTTCTTTTTGTTTTGTAGTTGTCCTCATTTTCTAATTGATGTCTCTGGCTCGCTATTTAAAATTTTGTAAGCTTATTTTACTTTGGATACTTCCATAACTGGGTTGGTTTCAGGGGTTATGTCATCATGTGTGTTTATGGTTGACTATTGTTTACTATGATCAATTCTCTGTCCAAAGAACTCCTTTTATTATCTCTTGTAAGGTTAGTCTGGTTTTAACAAATTCCCTTAATTTCTTCTTATCTGGAAATCTCCTAATTTCACCATCATATTTGAGAGACAATTTTACTGGGTATAGAATTCTTGGTTGGAAATTTTTTTCTTTCAGGGTTTTTTATATACCATCCCATTCCCTTCTTGCCTTTATGTTTTCTGCTGAGAAATCAGAGATTAATCTTATTGGTAGCCCTTTGAAGGTAACTTTTTGTTTCTCCCATTCTGCTTTCAAGATTCTTTTTTCAACTTTGGTTTTGGTGAATTTGATGATGATATGTCTTGGTGATTTTCTTTTGGGATCTATCCTGTTCAGGGTTCATTGGACTTCCTGAATGGATATATTCTTATCTTTCATCATAGCAGAGAAGTTCTCCTCCAACAAATCTTGAACAATTTTCTCAGTGGTTTATTTTTCTCTTCCTTTTCTGGAATTCTGATTACATGTAGGTTATTCCTCTTGATGGTATCCCACATGAATCATCAGGTTTCTTCATTTTGTTTTGATCTTTTTTCCTGATTGGTCCCTTTCCAAAGAAGTATTAAGGTATTTGTCTTCAATCTCATTAATTCTGTCTTACATTGATTTGGTTCCACTCCTTTGCCCTTTCAATGTGAAAATTTGGTAGCAATCTTCTGGATTTATATCTGAACATTTTGTATCATTTCTAATTTTTCATTTATTTTGTCACTTTCTCCCTGTATTTTCTTCCAAAATTATTCTAGTGTTTTGTCTGTGTTTTCCTTAATTTTGTCAGTATTTTCCTTGATCTGTCACTCAATCCTTTGAAGGTACCTAAATACAATTCTTTTGAATTCTTTATCAGGGAGTTCCAATGCTATTTCTTCCTCAAGGATGTGTCCTAGGTCTGTGTCCTGCTCCCTTGTTTCTACTGCTTTATCTTGCTTCTTTGTGTGGACTGTAATGGTCTGTTATCTCTGAGATATTGTGACTTTGTTGTATTTATATTTAATTAGTGATTGTATGTTGGAGTGATTTGCCCAAGATTTTCATTTTCTTTGTTGATATTTATTTATTTATTTAAATGTATCTGAGTAAACAGGTTACTATACTCCTCTGTTTGCTAGTTGGCAGCACTTATGCAGTCACCATTTTTCTCCTGGTGGGTGTGATAGAGAATGATGGTGGCTGTACAGACCTCTGTTAACTGTTTGTGAAGAGAAATTCAGGGTGAGTCAGGCTCTTATTGGTGGTTATGTATTGTTGGCCAGTTGGTGCAGAAGGAAGTGGTGGCTCTCACTCAGTAAGTGGATCTACAGGAAGTGTGGGTGTGGTTAGGTCATATGGACACAGTTGTTGTCTCCCACTCAGTTAGACAAAGACAGCAATGGAAAAAACACCAAAAATGTAAAAGCAAGAGGCAGAAAACACACACTGTATAAACACAGAACAGTCACCAAAAAGAGAAAAAGGAAAGAAAAAAAGAGAAAAGGTAATAAATAAGAGAATATATTTAAAGAAATACTTTAGAAAGCCAAAAGAAACATGAATAGAAAAAGAGGTAGGAAAAAAATGCAATATCTGGGGAGTGGGGAGTAAGAGACAAGAGGTAGAGTAGCAGAATAATGAAGAAAAAAATGGAAAAAATGCAAAAAGGGAAACAAGGAATAGGGAGAACCACAAGAAAGAAAAAAGGGGCAAACAGGAAAAGAGAGGAGAGAAAAAGCAGAAGACTAGAACCTGGGAAGGGAAGAAGAAAGAATCATAAAAAGGATGAAAAATAAATTAAAAACAAACAAACAAGAGCACACAGACTAGGTTGGAATTCCTGCTGGCCCAGAGGTGGGTTGGAGTAGGGATGGCCACACCTACACTCATCACAAAGGTGTGGGATATAAGAGTAACAAGGGAGATATCGTACCTTTCCATTTTTCAATGCCTGGTATGTCCTTGCTGTTCCCAGCTAGTGGAGCCTATTCTTAGGTCCCTGGAATCTGAGAGAACGTTGTCACTTTAAATATCCAAAATGGTGGAAGGGCTTGTTAACGTTCAAAACAGCCATGCCCTCTGGACAGCCAAAACTCCACAGCTCAGCCCATGTCCCTCTTTGCTGCTTCCACTTTTATTCACCAGCCACCAGTACGGTCCTCCACACAGTCCCTGGCTAGCAAGGCCGATTATTAGGCTAATTCTCAGGTCCCAATACCACTTGGCAACATCCAAGCTGTCCGTGCCATCAGGATTTCTGACAGTCAGCAGCTCCATATGTCTCCCTTTTTGCCATTCTCATGCAGGTTCTTCCACTAGTTGGATTTTGGTCCACTTTTGTATCCTTTCTTTCAAAGCTCAAGCCTCCAGGATTATCTTTGGTATCTGTATTCATTGATTTCTCTTTTCCTTGTTGAAGAGGGTCTGTGTAGTTTGTCTGCCTATTTCTCAATCTTACTGGAAATTCCTATTTTGCTGTGTATATTCTTAACAACATAAAAATAAAAAGTTTTTTTTTTAAGTTGATCTTCAAAACAAGCAATGCTATAAGTACTTCTTCAGAAACAGCTTTACTGTATTGAAACTGAAGACTGTTCCTTAAATCAATCCAATGATGTTATCCTTGTCCCAATAATGCTGCCAGCACAAGAGCTGGACCATCTATCCAGAACCAAGATGAAGTCTATCTCTATAAAGGAAAAGAAAATGTCTATTCCTAAATTGCATACTAGTGACACACTTGAATTTTACCCAAGCCCTTAATTTTTTTTTTTTTTTTTTTAATGTTGGGAAAACTTTTGCTGTAAACAACCGAGGGAGATGGACTTAATGAACTTCTCTGTTTAAATAACTTTAGAATAGGCAGCTTTCTTCCTTATATCCATAACTTTCCTTTCTCTATGGATGTGTCAAGATCCATAGGAATTTATCATCCCAGTGGTCAACTTTCTCAGTTCCCTGCTTCAGCAGACTAGGAGCTGGTCTCACACATTGTTGTGATGTGCCCCTTCTTTACCACTGAAATCCTCCTTCCTTCCTTTCCCTTCCTTCAGTCTTTTCCCCCTTCATTCTTATAATCTCTTTTCAATAAAGCCATCAATGGCTATTGTAACATTGTCCGGTGTATATTTTTCTTTGACACTGATTTATTTCACTTACTTTCCAACCTCTCTTCAATATCCTTCTTCATTCCATCATCCAGCAATAACAGAACTGAATTTTCCTACAGTCTTGCAGAATCTGTTCTGCTTACAGTACCCCTATTTTGAATTTGAAAAACAACATAAAACTCCACAGGGAGAGGGACATAGAAGAGAGGATGAAAATGAACAGGAAAAAAGTTATGGAACTGAAGTCAGCCTGTGGGTTCTCCCCTACAGGCAGGGTGCCCACGCTGTGGAGTAAGGATGGTGACCATCTGGAGATTTCCCTGGACGAGTGCCTCTTTGGAATGCACATGCAGAGGCAGGAACAGAACCAAGCTGTGCATGCAGAAAATTGAATGTGTCCATTGATCCAGCAAGCCTGAATAAATTCTTGTTCTTGTTAGCACAGTAATTAGTCCTTGTGGTCACTAGAGTATTGAGACAAGGCATCTTTGGTTGCCACTTGTCTAACTTCCCTGTGTTACCCTAATGTGAAACACATCCAGATTGGGATAGAACAAACCTCCTTAACTTCCAATCACACTTGCTTCAAATTAGGAAATGTGTTGAAGAGAGGGAGCAGCACGGAGGTGACATTTAATTTCAATATCTTCCCACTGTCACCACTCAACATTAGCTGGAGCTTTTCAAAGAACACAAGTGTTTTCTGAGCATCTACTCTACATGACATAATTTCTTATGTATTTTCTAAATTAAACTTCATAAGTAGGATTTTATAGCAACCTCTCTTGAAGATGCACAGGGTACACAGAACACCCATACATGGTAGAAACATTTACAATGTCCCAAATATGTTATTGGATTGAATCTAGAGTCAAGAACCACAAGAGCCATGTTTATAACTGCCTTGGGTATGTGGCATCAAGATTACCATCTGTGCCTCAGTTTACCTTAAAATGTAATGTTCAATGCTAATGTAAGCAGAAGATTCATGTTTTAAAATTAAATGTAGCACTCTGAGTTTCTTTAAAGAAATATATTTTCTAATGCATGGAAACAATTGAGTAAACAGGAATTTCAGATTTACTCATTATGGGTGTGGATGATGATGTGAATTGAGCCCACTGTGATATCCACTCAGTTCAATATTCCCAGATGGCAAATTCAGTTCATCATCTTAAATTAAATTGGTTGAGAAATGATTGTTCACTTTAATACATTCTACAAGGGGAGAAACCATATCAACATGCTGTTCCTAACATGCTACTTTATTCTTCAATAGCTCATAGCATGGAAACTGCAATAACTTTCCCCAGACACACTTATAGAGGAAAAAGACAGGATTTCCTCTTTAGAACATCAGTTTCTCCCCTTTGGATATGGTTTCTCAACTTCCACACTATTGACAGTTAGGGCTAGATAACATTGAAGGATGTTGAGCAGATCTCTGGCCTCCAGCCTCTGCATTCCAGTAGCACTCTCCCCAAAGCTGTGACCATCAAAAATACCTCCAGACATCACAAAATGTCCCTTGGGGAGGAAAAATATCCTCGGATGAGAACCACTGCCTTAGAAGATAGGTAGTAATTGAACTGAAGCCAAACTGATTTAGGCAAAACACACTCTTCTGTTCCCTCCCACTAAAGTCCCTGGACATACCACACTATTGCCAGCACATGTAGACAAAGACATGTGCCTGCAAGACTGGACATTTTTAAATCCTCTAACACATAGACCCTTGAGTAATCTGACACCTGACATAGAGTGATGGATGAAGTCACTCTTCCCCATTGAGTTTTTCCTTTCTCAGTTCACCTTACTTACAGTAGCCCATCTCCTTCCATTCACAAATTTTCACCCACCATCAACCAAAATATTCAGAGTGATCCTTACTGTCAGAAGATCAATGACTTCCAAACTTGAATTAATTTGAGATACTTTAACTAAAGATACATTTCTTCTTTAAGTCTCTCCAATGAATTCCTGGACTTGCCCAAGCATCTTTAGATAACCACCTAAACATGAAAAGAGGAAAGATAATAAGAGAGATGTTTGAAGTAATGTACAAATGTACTGACATTATTAGAAATGGCACATATATATTTATTCAGGAATTCACTACTAAGCAATGCAATGGATTCTCACAGATGGCTTAGGGAACCAGGTCTCCTTACTCTAGGGTAACAAGAGATTGCGGATTTCAAATGTTCCTTGGACTTGAAATTGCCTTCTTAGTTTTATTAATCAAGCTATATGCCCTTTTCTCTAAAATTCAGTTCAGGCATTTCCAAGAGTCTTCTCCAACCCTCTCTATCCTGTTTGGATTTAGATGGTTCTGCCTAGGGTTTCAGGACTTCATGAGATCACACCATGGTCCTTAGCATGGTCTATTTTTCTGAGTTGCAAATAGACAAAAATGCTCCAGGAGCCAACAATGACAATGAGTATGTACAGGGTATACTGTTATAATTGATTTCAAATTTATAAAGCACACAAAAAACTAATGATATATATGATTATTATAATGCTGCTCAGAATTTCAGAATAATCAGGTCTTGTAAATCAGAAGAAAAGTTGAGTAATCTACTTCCATAGTGATACCACCTTGGAAACCCAAGGAGGGGTTGCTATTATTCAAGTCTGACTCTATGCAGTGACTTTGTTTTTATTGGGGGGCGGGGTTTTGGTAAGTAACTTTAGCTTCTCTTTCAAATATATATTTCTTCTTCTGAGTTGCTGTTGTTGTTAGCTGCCATCAAATAAGCTCCAACTCATGGTGATCCCTGTGTACAAGAGAACATTCTCTTGTTCTATCTTATCCCCCTGATGAGTTACAGATTGGAAAACTGTGATCTAAAGAGTTTTCTTTGGCTGGTTTTCTGAAGTAGATTCACCTTAGTTAGTCTGGAAGCTCTGCTGAAACCTTCTGCATCACAGCAACAAGCAAGCCTCCACTAACAGATAGGTGGTGGCTGTACAAGAGGTGCACTGGCCAAGAATTGAACCTGAGTATTCTCTATGAAAGTTCTATCACTAAGCCATAGATGCCTTTTATAACTTATCTAATTCTATATTCAGTATTGGTGTTGGTGGCTTCTTGAATACCATCTACAAAATGTTCATCACATCTGGCACTGCAGTGTAAGGTGATTGCACTCAATAAAATAAGTAAACACCCAAGTTTCCCTAACCCTCACTTCTACCCCCACCAAGTGCTTGACTCATGCATGCTCACCCAAGTGCTTTCTTCTACAGCATCTCTCCACACTTCTATGCTGAGAAGTTCTGAACAGCTACTATAAGAGGACTGGGCTCTATGGAAATATAACTCACCTGCAAGCGCTTACAGTCCAGTGGGGACCAAAAGCAATGAGATAAGTACTAATGATGGTAGTGAGTGCTTATCAATGAGATAAGTACTAATGATGGTAGTGAGCCAGGCTGCTGCACCAACCCACAGGGAAGAATGCTACTTCCATCTTGGGGATTGGGGTTAAGAGCCCTAAAGAAAATAGCACATGAATTAAATTTAAAGGCCAAGAGAAATAGTGTGAAGTGGTCCATGTTGATCTTTGAACAATGGAGAATGTCAAGAACTGAAAAGTCCAGGAGGATGACATATTCTGCTCTCATTCAACATTTCCTAAATATCAGAAGATGGGTTTACACTCAGGCGCTACCACCCATCTTTCAGTTTGTCATTCTGTGGTGATTGAATGTTGTTATAATCCTGAAAGTTATGCCACTGGTATTTCAAATACCAGCAGGATAACCCATAGTGGACATGTTTCAGTGGATCATCCAGACTAGAAAGAAAGGCCTAGTGATCTGATTCTGAGAATTAGCCAATGAAAACCCTATAAATCAATAGAATATTCTCAAATATATGGAAGATGAGTCTCCCACTTTGGAAGGCACTTGAAAAGGAAATGCTTTGCTTTGTTATACATAAATAAGGTCACTGTCTTGGCTCTCTAGGGCTGCTATAACAGAAATTCCACATGTAGATGGCTTTAAAATAATAGGAATTTATTCTCTTACAGTTTAGGAGGTTCAGAGTCCAAATTCAGAGTGCTGGCCCTAGGTGATGGGTGAAACCCCTTTAATCTTGGGCTTTAGCTCTGCCTGTTATTCCAGGAACACTGGAGATGGAAGTGTCTCCTAACTCAGCAAGCTGCTGGCTGCTGAGACTGGCAAACTCAAGATCAGCAGGTAAAATTGCAAAAATCCCTAAATTATCAGGCAAAAAACAAGCCACTATATCATGTCCGGGAATAATTCCAAGATTAGCAAGGCAACATGTCAGGCCACCAGATCAAGTCCAGGAACTAGAAGTGAAGACTCAGCCAAATACAAGATCCAGATGTACCAAAAAGCTAGAGACCTTCCTCAAAACTTCTCCATATACACTGGAAGCAGGTCACACCCCTAAGGCAATCACTTAGCTGTTCACAGCAGATTCCACCAAGGAGGTGATTACAATCTCCTCATGGGGAATAACCACATCCAGCTGCCAAGCACTCAAAACCATGGCCCAACCAGTTGATACACACCTTTAACTATCACAGTCACCATGAGCTGAAGCTGATTCAGCAGCAACTAACAACAAACTTTAGACAAACTTATGGAACAACATGATTTGAAGACAAGGAGAACTTCCTCTGAACCTCTATAATATTTTCCTATTTGTTCAGTTGTGCCAGTAATTAACTGAAAGAACAAATATTCAGTTCCATAATTAGAAATATAATGCAACAGGAGACGTAACTTCTTAAGGTTTAGAAAGCTTTGGGAAAATAACACAAATGATGTCAGATCTCTTCTAGTTGCCCAAGTGTTCAAAGATTTTTTAAATTTAAAAGGCATAAGAATTTCCTGAAAAGCCTGTTTAAAATACAGCCTCCTGGGTTCTACTGACAGAAAGTCTGGTTTTGTAGGTATATCTGTTAGGGTCTCATCAGTAAATAGATTCATCCTAGATGGAGCAAATGAAGAGACTGAGAAGGTACTATTCACAAAGGTGTGGAAAGGAGACAAAAAAAAAAAAAGATTTGAGGCACCAAGAGACTAACAATAACAGAAAGACATTACTGCTTTTAGGGCTGACAGGTCAATGGATAGATGCTGTGTTCCTGAGCCCAGTGAGAACTGGAGCAAGAATGAGAGGCACTCCAGCAGGATAGGTGATCCTGATGATGGAGCTACTTTAAAACACAGGAGGCAAACCTTATGAATAGCAGTGAAATATTGTTTAATATGGTGCTGGAAGATGAGCCCCTCAGGTTGGAAGGTATTCAAAATCTGACTGGGGAAGAGCTACCACCTCAAAGTAGTTGTTGTTCAGCTCTGACTCATAGCAACCCTATATACAATAGAATGAAATATTGCCTGGTTGTGCCCCATCCTCACAATCCTTGCTATACCTGAGCCCATCATTGCAGCTACTACATCAATCCATCTTGTTGAGGGTCTTCCCCTTTTCCTCTGACCCTCCACTTTACCAAGCATGATATACTTCTCTAGTGAACGGTCCTTTCTGACAACACCACCAAAGTAAGTGAGATGAACTCTGTTCATTCTCACTTCTAAAGAGCATTCTGGCTTAGTTCTGGCAGTCCATGGTACTTTCAATATTCTTCAT
Organism: Orycteropus afer afer; assembly: GCF_000298275.1. Lineage (NCBI taxonomy): Eukaryota > Metazoa > Chordata > Mammalia > Tubulidentata > Orycteropodidae > Orycteropus > Orycteropus afer. Next base: position 5,733,841 of record NW_006921614.1, on the reverse strand, counting down.
CAACACAACTCAAAAGCCTCAACTCTTCTTAGGTCTTCCTTATTCATTGTCTAGATTTCTCATGTATATGAGGCTATTGAAAATACCATGGCTTAAGTTGACCTTAATGATGTGGATGGAGTAAAGTTTGGCGACCTTCATTTCCTCATGTGACATGACTCAAAATGAAAAGAAACAGCTGCAAACAGCCATTAATAATAGGAATGTGGAATGTATAAAATATGAATCTAGCAAATTGGAAGTTATCAAAATGAAATAGAATGCATAAAGATTGATATCTAAGGCATTATTGAGCTGAATTGAAATGACAAAGAGGAATGGAGTTATGTTCATTGTCATGAAGAACATTTTAAAATCTGTCTTAAAGTACTATCCTAAAGTGGCTGGGAGAGGAAGTGAGTGGAACAGTTTGGAACAACTAAGGGAGACAAATTTGTCTGTCAGTTTGTCATACTGTGGTGGCTTGTGTGTTACTGTGAGGCTGGAGGCTATGCCACTGGTTACCCATGGTGGACAGGTTTCAGTGGAGCTTCCAGACTAAGAAGCTTCCAGACTTCAGAAGAAGGAAAGAGCTATCCACTCTCAAAGAGTTGGCCAGTGAAAACCTTATGAGTAACAGTGAAACACTTTCTGATATATTACTGGAAAATCTTATGAATAGCCCTGAAACATTGTGTATTATAGTGCCAGAAGATGAGCCCCTCAGAAACAAAGGCACTCAAAATATGATGGGGGAAGAGCTGTCTCCTCAGAGTACAGATGACCTTAATAATATGGAAGGAGTACAATTTTTAGGACCTCCATTTGCTGATGTGGCACAACTCAAAATGAGAAGAAACAGCTGCAAACATGCACTAATAATTGGAACATGAAATGTATTAAGCACAAATCTAGGAAAATTGGAAGTTGTCAAAAATTAAATGGAATATATAAAGATCAATGTCCTAGGCATCAGTGAGCTAAAATGGACTGGTTTTGGCCATTTTGAATCAGAAAACCATATCATCTACTCTGCCAGGAATGATAAATTGAAGAGGAATGGTGTGGCATTAATCATCACAAAGAATGTTTCAAGATGTGTCCTGAAGTATAATGCTGTCAGTGATAGGATAATATCCATATGTCTACAAGGAAGACCAGTTAATACTACCATTATTCAAATTTATACACCAGCCACCAAAGGCAAAGAGGAAGAAATTGAAGATTTTTACCAACTTCTGCAGTCTGAAAATGACTGAACATGCAATCAAGATGTGTTGCTTATAACTGGTGATTGGAATGCAAAAGTTGGAAACAAAGAAGAATCATCAGTATTTGGAAAATATGGCCTTGGTGATTGAAATAACCCTGGAGATCGCATGATAGAATTTTGCAAGACCAATAACTTATTCATTGTAAATACCTTTTTTCAACAACACCAGTGGTGGTTATACACATGGACTTTACCAAATGGAGTACACAGGAATCAGATTTATTGTATCTGTTTTAAAACAGGTCCACAAAAGCCCAAATATGACCTTGACTATATCTCACCTGAATTTAGAGACCATCTAAAGAATAGATTTGATGCATTGAACATGAGTAACCAAAAACCAGAGGAATTGTGGGATGACACCAAGAACATCATCCATGAAGAAAGCAAAAGGTCATTAAAAAGACAGGAAAGGAAGAAAAGAGCAAAATGGGTGTCAGAAGAGACTCTGAAACTTGCTCTTGAAAAGAGAGTGGCTAAAGCAAGCGGAAGAAATGACAAAATAAAAGGGCCAAACAGATTTCAAAGAGCAGCTTGAGAAGAAAAAGTCACTTATTATAATGAAATGCTCAAAGACCTGGAATTAGAAAGCCAAAAGGGAGGAATACATATGGCATTTCTCAACCTGAAAGAACTGAAGAAAAAAAAATTTAAGCCTCAAGTTGCAATATTGAAAGATATCTGAAGGCAGTATATTGAATGATGCAGCAAACATCAAAAGAAGATGGAAGAAATACACAGAACCACTATACCAAAAAGAATTGGTCAATGTTCATCCATTTTAGGAGGTGGCATATGATCAAGAACCAATGGTATTGAAAGCAGTCGAAGCTGCACTGAAGGAAATGGTGAAAAACAAGGCTCCAGGAATTGATAGAATACCCATTGAGATATTTCAACTAATGGATGCCCCACCGGAGGCACTCAATCAGTTATGCCAAAAGACTTGGAAAACAGCTACCTGGCCAACTGACTGGAAAATGTCCATATTTTTACAAATTCCAAAGAAAGGTAATCCCACAGAATGTGGAAATTATCGACCAATATCATTGATATCACATGTAAGTAAAAGTTTGCTGAAGACAATCCAAAAATGGTTGCAGCAGTATATTGAAAGAGAACTTCCAGAGGTGCAAGATGGATTCAGAAGGGGATGTGGAGCAAGGGATATCATAGCTGATGTCAGATGGATCTTGGCTGAAAACAAAGAATACCAGAAAGATGTTTACTTGTGTTTTATCAACTATGCAAAAGCATTCAATTGTGTGGATCATAACAAATTGTGGATAACATTAGAAGAATGCAAATTCTAGAACACTTAATGGTACTCATGTGGAACCTATACATAGAGCAGGAGGCTGTCATTAGAACAGAACAAAGGGATACTGCATGGTTTAAATTTAAGAAGGGAGTGTGTCAGGGTTGTATCCTTTCATCATACTTATTCAACCTGTATGCCAAGAAAATACTCTGGGAAGCTGGACTACATGAAGAAGATGACATCAAGATTGGAGGAAGGCTCATTAACAACCTGTGATATGCAGATGACACAACTTTGCTCGCTGAAAGTGAGGATGACTTGAAGCACTTACTGATGAAGATTAAAGACTACAGTCTGCAGTATGAATTACACCTCAATGTAAGGAAAACAAAATCCTCGCAAATGGACTAATAAGCAGTATCATGATCAATGGAGAAAAGATTGAAGTTGTCAAATACTTCATATTACTTGATTCTACAATCAACTCCAATGGAAACAGCAGTCAAAACATCAGAAGACATATTGCTTTGGGCAAGTCTTCTGCAAAAGACTTCTTTTAAGTGTTGAAGAGCAAAGATACCTCCTTGCAAACTAAGCTGCACCTAATGTAAGCCATAGTATTTTCAGTTTCCTCATATGCATCTGATAGCTGAGCAATGAATAAGGAAGACTGACTAAGAGTTGATATTTTTGAGTTGTGGTGTTGGCAAAGAATACTGAAATACCATGGATTGCTAAAAGAACTAACAAATTTGTCCTGGAAGAAGTGCAGCCAGAATGCTCCTTGCAAATGAGATTGGCCAGACTTTGTCTCACCTACTTAGGTCATGTTTTCAGAAGAGACCATTCCCTGGAGAAGGATATCATGCTTGGTAAAATGGAGGATCAATGAAAAAGGGGAAGGCTCTCAACAAGATGGATTGACACAGTGGCTGCAATGATGGGCTCAGGTATAGCAGGGATTGTGAGGCTGGCACAGGACCAGGAATTGTTTCATTCTTTTGTACTTAAGATTGCTGTGAGTCAGAGATGACTCAATGTCACCTAACAACAACAACAAACACCCTAAAGTACAATGTCATCAGTGATATGATAATATCCATATGCTTACAAGGAAGACCAGTTAATATGACTATTATTCAAATTTATGCACTAACCACTAATGCCAATGATGAAGAAATTGAAGATATTTACCAACATCTGCAGTCTGAAATAGATCAAACATGCAATCAAGCTTCAATGATAATTACTGAAGATTAAAATACAAAAGTTGGAAACAAAAAAGAAAGATCTCTACTTAGAAAATATGGCATTGGTGATAGAAGTATGCTGGAGATCACGATAGAATTTTGAAAGACTACCTTTTTTTCAACAATGTAAATGGTGACTATACACGTGGACCTCAGAGGATGGAATACACAGGAATCAAATTGACTATATCAGGTGAAAGAGACAATGGACAAGCTTGATATCATCAATCAGAAGAAGGCCAGGGGTTGAGTGTGGGACAGACCATCAATTGCTCATATGTAAATTCAAGTTCAAGCTGAAGAAAACTAAAAGAAGTCCACAAGAGTCAAAAAATGACCTTGAATATATCTCACCTGAGTTTAGAAATCATCTCAAGAACAGATTTGATGCTCTGAACACTAATGACTAAAGAGCAGATGAGTAGTGGGATGATATTATATATGAAGAAAGCAAAAGGTCACTAAAAAGAAACAGGAAAAAAAAAAAAAAAGACTGAAATGGATGTCAAAAGAGATTCTGAAACTTGCTTTTGAATATAAAGTACCTAAAGTGAATGGAAGAAATGTTGATTTAAAAGAGCTGAACAGAATATTCCAAAGGATGGCTTGAGAAGAAAAATAAAATATTGAAATGAAATGTGCAAAGAGATGGAGTTGAAAACCAAAATGAAAGAATACACTAGGCATTGCTCAAGCTGAAAGAACGGAAGGAAAAATTCAAGCCTCAAATATATTATTAAAGGATTCTATGGGCAAAATATTGAATGACATAAGAAGCATTAAAAGAAGGTCAAAGAAATACACAGAGTCACTGTCCAAAAAAGAATTGGTCAACATTCAACCATTTTAGAAAATAGTATGTGGCCAAGAACTGATGGTATTGTAGAAAGAAGTCCAAGGTGCACTGAAGGCATTGGCCAAAAACAAGGTTCCAGGAGTTGACAGAATACCAATTGAATGTTTCAACAAATGGATGTAATGTTGGAAGTGTTCATTCATTTATGCCAAGAAATTTGGAAACTAGCTATCTGGCCAACCAACTGGAAGAGGTCCATATTTGTGCCTATTCCAAAGAAAGGTGATCCAACAGAATGCAGAAATTATTCAACAACATTATTAACATTGCAAGCAAGTAAAATTTGGCTGAAGATAATTAAAAAATGGTTGCAGCAGTGTATTGACAGAGAACTGCCAGAAATTCAATCTGCATTCAGAAAAGGGTGTGCAAGGACATCATTGCTGATGTCAGTTAGATTTTGGCTGAAAGCAGAGCATACCATTTACAAGATACTTATCAGTGTTTTATTGACTATGAAAAGGCATCTGACTCTGTGGATCATAACAAATAATGGATAAATTTGTGAAGAATGGAAATTTCAGAACACTTAGGTGTGCTTATGGTGAACCAGTACTTAGACCAAGAGGCAGTCATTCAAACAGAACAAGGCGATACTATGTGGTTTTATGTCAGGAACTGTGTGCATCAGGATTGTACTCTTTCACTATACATATTCAATCTGTATGCTAAGCAAATAATCCAATAAACTAGACTATATAAAGAAGAACTCAGCAATATATAAGGCATCAATCTTTAACAACCTGTGATGTACAGGTGACACAATCTTGCTTACTGAAATTGAAGAAGAGTAGCACTTACTAATGAAGATGAAAGACTATAGTCTTTAGTATGAATTGCACCTCAATATAAAGAAAACAAAAATGCTCACAATTGGACCAATAAGTAACATTATAATAGAGAAAAGATGGAAGTTGTCAAGGATTCCATTTTACTTGGATTCACAATCAATGACAATGGAAGCAGTAGTCAAGAAATCAATGTATTGCATTGGCGAAATCTGTTGCAAACAACTTCTTTAAAGTGTTAAAAGACAAAGATGTTACTTTGAAGACTAAAGTGTGCCTAACCTAAGCTATAGTATTTTCAATTGCCTTATATGTTTGCAAAAGCTGGACAGTGAGTAAGGAAGAAGGAAGAATTGATGTCTTTGAATTATGGTGTGGGATCTCTGGTGGCATAGTGTTTAAGGCATTTGACTGCTAACCAGATGGCTGGCAGTTCAAACTCACTAGCCATTCCTCAGAAGCAAGGTTGGGCAATCTACTTCCATAGTGATACCAACTCGGAAACCCACGGAGGGGTTGCTATGAGTCAGATATGATTCGACAGCAGTGAGTTTGGGGTTTTTTTGTGTGTAAATTATGGTGTTGGTGAGGAATATTGAATATTCTGCCATAAGACTGCTAGAAGAATGAACAAATCTAACTTGGAAGAAGTACAGCCAGAATCTCTTTAGAAGCATCCATGGGGAGACATATCATCAGGAAGGTCCAGTCCCTGGAGAATTACATCATAGTTGATAAAGTAGAGGGTCAATGAAAAAGAGAAAGACTCTCAATGAGATGGATTGACACAGTGGCTGCAACAATGGGCTCAACATGGCAAAGATTGTGAAGATGGAGCAGGACCATACAGTGTTTCATTCTGTTGTACATAGAGTCACTATGAGTTGGCAGTGACTGAGGGCACCTAACAACAACATTTGGGAAAGTAAACTATTTCTCCTTTGCTGAACCAAGTGTGAGATTGAATATACTAACATCAGAAGTAATGCTATTCTAAAGATTGTGTCCACATTCAAGTAAGTCCTTAGACTAAGTAATAAACCTACTTATTCTGGGGAAGTCAGATCCAACAAATGGTAACATCATAACATGTATATGAAATCATACAAATATACTGCTAACTGAGGGATGTAAGAAGTAGCTATTCCAATAAGTCAAATACTATAGAAGTTCAGTTTGAGGCTATGATCTAATATGCATTAGGCATCAATTACACAATTACAGATTTTATTATCATTTGCTCATTTATTTAACTAACATTTCCTAAATGCCTATACTGTTCCAGGAGGTAATCTGGATGCCAGGACTAGAGTGATGAACAAACCACAGGCTCTTGTGCAACTTCAGTAACTAAAGAAGGGCCAAACTCAGTCAGGCTTAGTTCCTACCACACCGATAATTTAGAATTTAGCAAGACTAATTTGCCCCTTGTAGAATGTAGTGGAGGTGCTGGTGTTTTCCCAAGACCAAGTGTACAGAGTAACATTCTAGACTGCATTATAAACTCTGCCTACCAAAGCTTGACATGCCAGTTTCTTTTTACTTTTTACAGTTATATTAGTTATATTTGAAAAATTATTACTCCAATATTTGCTCCCAGTCAAATGGTTTGGAATGCAAATTTGTAAAAAGAAAAATTAAGATCATTTACTTTGAAGTGAAGAAAAAAAAAACCTGGAACTGTTAAATTAGAGCCTCTTTTGTGTTGCTATAAGTAAACAGAGAAAATACGTCTGCTAAGACACTATCACACTGCACCTTGACCATGTTTTATTTATCACTGAGGCCCCAGCTTCTAACTTGGGTAAGCAGTTTTAGCACTGAAAGGACTATGTCCCAGGAAACCTTTCAGTCCTGGGGAAACTAAGAAAATTGTCATCGTATTTCTAATACAATAGTACCTAGCAAATTCTTAATACATGTCTTATGTATGAATGCCTGAAAAAAAATGGCCTCCTTATAAGAATATGTAATACCCACAGTGTTCATTTCCTAGGGCTGCCATTGAAAAAATTTCACAAAGTGAGTGGCTTTAAAGAACAGAAATTTATTTTCTCACAGTTTTGGTAGCTAGGCATCCAAATTCACACCATCAGCAGGGGCATGCTGTCTCTGTCCACTCTAGAGGAAGATCCTTCCTTGTCTCTTCCAGCTTCTGGTAACACCAAGTGTTCCTTGGCTTGTAGATTCATTTCCATATAACATTTTATGCCTGAGTGACCCTGTCTCCGTGTCTGCTCTCTGCTTTTATGAGACACCACTTAGAGAGGATTAGTACCCATCGTACTTTAATATAGCCTCCGTAACTTAAATAATAACAGCTTCAAAGAAGTACATTCCTTGAGTGTGTGCAAGTGTGTGTGTGTGTGTGTGAATTATTTTCTAATAAGGTCGCATTCACAGGTACAGGTACTTTATTATATCTTTTTTGGGAACAAAGTTCAACCCATAACACCTACCTTCACCATCAATTTAGTTCTGTCTGACATCTTTTTTAAATTAAAAATAAGAAAGCAAGACTTTTATACTCTAGGACATTTACAAAAAATTTAAAACTGCATGTAAGCTAAGCGACATGCAATGTGGCTATTTTAGAATTTTTATAGAAAACATCAGGGTATGTATTAATACTCATTATAAGTTTCATTGGGAGCTCTGGTAGCTTAGTGCCTAAGGCACTTGACTGCTAACCAGAATGCTGGTGGTTCAAACCCACCAGCCACTCCTTGGAAGGAAGGTTGGGCAATCTACTTCCGTAGTGATACTGCCTGTGAAACCTGAGAAGGGGTCGCTATGAGTTGGGTCCGACTCAACAGCACATAACAACAACAACATAACTTTCATCCAGTTAAATGTAGGTGAAGTGAACAAATGACTTTGGATAACAGAATTGGAAAATCTGAGGCTTACCAAAAGACAGAAACAAAAACAAAAACAAAATACCCTGATGACTTTGGAGTAGTAGTAAAGGCAGAGATGATGGCTTTCTTCAAGGCAGAAATAATAAGGTATCCACAAGAGTTGACCTCACTTCCTCTTTTCTAGATGGTGAACAAGGCCACATTATGTCTGTGATCATCACTGTCACACAAATAGCAGAATCAAAGCAAGTTGCATGTGTGTCATAGTTGACCACAGCACTCGTCTCATGACCTCACACTTTATCAACCATACCAGAGACAGTGATGTGCCATCATACACAGGTCTTTCCCAGCCCAGTTCATGATGAAAGATATAGCACGAGGCTCAGACTCTCCCACTCCACAGCTTTATTAACCGTCATTCTTTGTGACTTCAAGGTGAGATCTCAGCATGCAGCAAATATGGCTCATTTTCCACTGTTTCCCACATAACAGGCACATTTATTTCACTTATAAAACAGGAATCATGGGCATAACTGCCACCTATGTAGCTATTTCACTGCAGGACCTCCAAAAAAGAGAGCGTTGTATCCGTGATATGATTTCTGTGGTTTAAACCAAGTGGGAAATAAAAAAAAGCCAAAATATATCTTTTTCCTATTTTTGTGTGTGTTTGTGATTTCCCAAACTCATTTGACTACTCAAAAAGTATGCCAGTCAACAGTCTTTAAGATTAATATTCCTTAGAGAACAGTTTAGTAAATATGGTCTTAAAACATTATTTATATGGAAACTGAAAATTTGCTGTGTCCTCCTCAATCCAGTGAAATGCTCCAAGCCTATTTTGTAAGCTAAAATGATCTCACCTTAATTTGTGTATTAGAGTACTTGTATAAAGGAAATTCATTGATCTCTAATACTGGAGTTTTGGATGAGGTACTCTTTAATGTCCCTTAGTTCTAATAATGATACAGCTTAATTGGTATACACACACACTCACACACATGCAAGCACACACACATTCCATATATAGACATTAGGAGCCTCTCCCATTATATAGCACATATGCCTAAAGCATTTGACTGCTAACCAGAAGGCTAGCGGTTCAAACCCACCAGCCACTCCTCAGAAGGAAGATTGGGCAATCAGCTTCTGCACTGATACTGTCTTGGAAACCCAGGAGGGTTAGCTATAAGTCAAGATTGACTCCATGGCAGTGAGTTTGGCTTTTTTGGTTTGGCTATGAGCACTAGTACTCTAAAACCAATTGCATGCACAACATAACTTGAACTGAAGGTTTGAACTTAGAGTCAAATGATGCAGTTGAAATATCTTTATCTAGCTATTAAGATAATTCACATGAATATGATCTCTACGACTGATCTTTTAACCACAACCACATTGCATATCTGTACTTCCTTGTAGTGAAATCTGCAATAATAATATTTAAAAAAAAAAAACCACATACTGGAAAAGACTGGGCTATAGTGGACTTCTCTCCTTCACTAAGATCCACGGAAAACTTTGAGAATTTACAAGTACCTACTAAATACTTCTACCACTTGTCTGTCAGTTTGTTGTACTGTTGTGGCTTACACATTTCTGTGAAGCTGGAGGCTATTTCAGTGGTATTTTAAATACTAGTAGGATCACCCATGGTGGATAGGATTCAGCACAGCTTCCAGGATGAGACAGACTGGAAAGAAGGAAGAGGCCATCCACTTCTGAAAGAATTGGACACTGAAAATCTTCTGAATAGCAGTGAAACACTGTCTGATATATTACTGGAAAACTTTATGAAGAACCATGAAATACTGTCTGAGATAATGCCAGAAGATGAGTCTCCAGGTTGGAAGACACTGAAAATACAACTGGGGAACTATTGCCTCTACAAAGCAGAATCGACTTTAAAAACATGGATGGAGGAAGGCTTTCAAGCCATTCATTTGCTGATGAGGCATGACTCAAAATGGGAAGAAACAGCTGTAAAAAAAAAAAAAAGATTAATAATTGGAATGTGGAATACAAGAAGTGTGAATTAGGAAAATTGCAAGTTGTCAAAATCAAATGAAACGCATAAAAATCTATATCCTAGGCATTAGTAAGCTGAAATGGACTGGTATCATCCATTTTGAATCAGACAATCATATGGGTATGTATTAATACTCATTATAACTTTCACTGGGAGCTCTGGTAGCTTACTGTGCCAGGAATGACAAATTGAAGAGGAATGGCATCACATTCATTGTCAAAAAGAACATTTCAAGATCTTTCCTAAAGTACGGTGCTCTCAGTGATAGGGTAATATCCATATACCTACAAGGAAGACTATTTAACACAACTATTATTCAAATTTATGTACCAACCACCAAAGCAAAAGATGAAGAAATTAAAGATTTTAACTAACTTCTGCAGTCTGAAATTGACCAAACATGCAATCAAGATGTATTGATAATTACTGGTGATTGGAAGGCCAAAGTTAGAAACAAAGAAGCATCAGTAGTTGGAAAATATGGCCTTGGTGATAGAAATGATGCTGGAGATCACAGGATAGAATTTTGCAAGACCAATAACTTATTCAATGCAAATACTTTTTTCAACAACATAAATCGTAACTAGGCATGTTGACAAGACCAGATGGAATACACAGAAATCAGATCAACTACATCTGGGGAAAAAGGCATTGACAAACCTCAATATCATCAATCAAAACAAAGCCAAGAATTGACTGTGGAACAGACCATCCATTGCTTATATGCATGTTCAAGTTGAAGCTGAAGAGAATTAAAACAAGTCCATGAGAGACAGAATGTGACTTTGAGTATATCCCACCTGAATTTAGATACCATATGTAGAACAGATTTGATGCATTGAACACCAGTGACTGGAGATCAGATGACTAGTGGGATGACATCAAGAAGCCTGTCACCGTAAAAAGACAAGGAAGGGTTTGCTTAGGAAAGGGAACTTACTTTGTAGGTTACCAGGGAGGGGAGGAAGAGGACAGATCATTTTGGGGTAGTTGGGGGCCACACAATGAGTTCGGTCAGGGGAGGGATTGTATGGAAAGAGTCTGTGACCAGAATGATAACATTGGAGAAAGGGAGAACACCTAATTGTGCACAGAAGACACAGATGACAGAGGCTAATACCAGTACATCCACAATACTGCATTACCATTAACACCAAACACCAGACTACAGATAAACACATAGATAACTGAGAAGATCAGATGAGGGTCAGTGAACTCTAGATCAAAGATAGATTCAGCTAAAGCTAATCTTACACAAATACTAGTGATACAAATTAACCACAATGATTACAGAAGTAATAGAAGACAGACACAGAGCAATCACTTCGTAGACAGCCAGACACTGTGGGAGAGAGAGCCAATGGATCTGCTGACACAGGACAATAGTATTGGGGGACACCAGACTCAATTGGCATAACGAAATACATAAAAGTCTTGTTCACAACCTACTTTGGAGAGTAGCGACTGGGGTCTTAAAAGCTTTTGAGCAGCCATTTAAGATGCAGCCAATGGTCTCCCATAGTCAGAAGCAAAGAAGAGTGCAAATAGTCAAGGCATTTGGACAGTCAGAAGCAAAGAAGAGTGCAAAAAGTCAAGGCATTTGGAAACAATCAACCATAGGACATGATGGACCTTGCAACCAGAAGAACTAGATGGTGCCCAGCTACCAATGTCAGCCACTCAGGAAGGGATCAAAATTGGAGATCTTGGATAGAGTGGGAAAAAAAACATGGAACAAAATCCAAAAACACAATAATGACCAGAATTACTGGTCAGATAGAGTCTGGTGAGACCCCAAAGACAATGGCCTTGGAATAAAACTCACTCCCAAAGGATGGCTCTCAGCCCAGTAGAAAATACGACATACATGCAGACAACTCAACCCAGGGTGATGTACCTACATACTCTATGGAGATACATCCCTGGGAGCAATTTGCCTTGGGGCACCACAAGGGCAACATTCACACAGAAGAAAAGAAAGGCACACAGGAATCCATAACTAAGAAGTGCACAGGGGCGGATGGTTTACTGGGAAAGGACAGGAGGAGAGTGGGTTAGGGTTGGGGATGATAAGTGGGGAGATAAACCAAATGTATACAAAATGTTGAATGTAAAGCAAATTCTGCTCTGTGAATTTGCACCTAAAGCACACACACACACACACATGCACAGAAGAACACCATCCATGAAGAAAGCAAAAGGTCCCTTAAAAGACAGGAAAGGAAGAAAAGACCAAACTGGATGTCAGAAGAGACTCTGAAACTTGCTCTTCAATGGAGAGTAGCTAAAAGCAAAAGGATGAAATGTTGAAATAAAAGAGCTGAACAGAAGCTTTCAATGGACAGCCCAAGAAGTATTATAATGAAATGTACAAAGACCTGGAATTAGAAAATTAAAAGTGAAGAACACACTCAGCGTTTCTCAAACTGAAAGAACTGAAGAGAAAATTCAAGCCTCATAACGCAACCTTGAAGGATTCTATGAGCAAAATACTGAACAATGCAGGAAGCATCAAAAGAAGATGGAAGGAATACATAGAGTCACTGTACCAAAAATAATTGGTCAATGTTCAATCATTTCAGGAAGTAACATGTAATCAAGAAACAATTGTATTGAAGGAAGAAGTCCAAGCTGCACTGAAGGAATTGGTAAAACACAAGGCTCCAGGAATTGACAGAATACCCACTGAGATATTTCAACAAACAGATGTAGCTCTGTAGGTGCTTAGTCATCTATGCCTGGCCAACTGACTGGAAGAGATCCACATTTGTGCCCATTCCAAAGAAAGATGATCCAACAGAAAGTGGAAAATATTGAACAATATAATTAATGTCACAAGCAAGTAAAATTTTGCAGAAGATAATTCAAAAATGGTTGCTGCAGTATATAGACAGGGAACTTCCAGAAATACAAGCTGAATTCAGAAGAAGATATGGAAAGAGGAATATCATCACCGATGTCAGATAGGTCTTAGCTAAAAGCTAAGAATATCAGAAAGATGTTTACCTGTTTTATTGATTATGCAAAGGCATTCAACTGTGTGGATCATAACAAATTATGGATAACATTGCAAAGAATGGGAATTCCAGAAAACTTAATTATTCTCGTGAGGAATCAGTACATAGACCAAGAGGGTGTTGTTCAAACAGAACAAGGGGATATTGCACAGTTTAAAAAGAGGAAGGGTGTGTGTCAGAGTTGTATACTTTCACCATACTTATTCCATCTGTATGCTGAGTAAATAAATCCAAAAAGCTGGACTATATGAAGAAGAATGTGGCATCAGGATTGGAGGAAAGAACCATCAACAACCTGTAATATGAAGATGACATAACCACAGCATTGCTTGCTGAAAGTGAAGCAAAGAGGACTTGAAGCACTTCTTGATGAAGATCAAAGACTTCAGCTTTCAGTATGGATTATACCTTAATATAAAGAAAACAAAAATCCTCACAACTGGACCAATAAGCAACATCATGATAAATGGTGAAAAGACAAGTTGTCAAAGATTTCCTTTTATTTGGAACCACCATCAACATTCCACTTACTCACTGCAAAAAGCAGTCAAGAAATCAGATGTATAGCACTGGGCAAAGCTGCTGCAGGAGACCTTAAAATTTTGAAGAGCAAAGATGTCCCTTTGAAGACTAAGGTGTGCCTAACCAAAGCCAGGGCATTCTCAATCACCTCATATACATGTGAAAGCTGGACAATGAATAAGAAAGACTGAAGAAGAATTCATGCCTTTGAATTATGGTTTTGGTGAAGAATACTAAATACCACAGTCTGCCAGAAGAACAAACAATTCTATACTGGAAGAAGTGCAGCCAGATGCTCCTTAGAAGTGAAAATGGTGAAACTTTATCTCTCCTACTCTGGTCATGTGATCATAAGGGACCAGTCTCTGGAGAAGGCTATCATCACTGGTAAAGTAGAGGGTCAGAGAAAAAGGGGAAGATCCTCAACAAGATGGAATGATGCAGTGACTGCAAAGATGGGTTCAGGTATACCAAGGATTGTGAGGATGGCACACACCGGGCAGTGTTTCATCCTGTTGTAATAAGGTTGCTGTGAGTCAGAATTGACTCTACAGCACCTAACAACACAACAAGTAAGTACTTATTATATGCTAGCAATGGTGAGAGATATCTCTTGCCCCTGGAAACTTGTAACATGTGGAGGACGAAGTACACATATAAACAGCTCCGCAGTAAGCTATATTATGATGTACTTTAATAGTCTCAGAAACAAAATGATAAGGAAGTTGTCTCTGTTAGGATTTGCATTTGACTGTGGATAAAAGGATGCAGGTAAAAAGTGACTTAATCAAATCACGACTTTATTTTTTCTCACATAGCAAGACTTTCAGAAGTGAACAGTCACTGGTGATGGCTCAAAGTCTCAAAGTCTCTACAACTCTTTTGATTGTCCATTGGGGTTTTAAGGAGACTTCTTTTGCAACTGTGTCCATCCTGACAAGGAAGAAGAAGGAAAGGGGAAAGAATAAAAGGTACATAAATTCTAGCTGTGTATGCAGCACATTTTAGATGCTTTATCTTCAAATCTCACCTAATAAACACCACTAACATCTCAATGTCCAGAACTGTGCCACACAACCAAAAACAGAAAACAAAACAAACTAGTACCAATTGATTCCAACTCATGGCATCCCCTTGTATGTCTGAATAGAACTGTGCTCCAAAGGGTTTTTAATGACTGTGACTTTTTGGAAACAGATCGCCAGGTCTTACTTTTAAGGCTCATTTGGATGAACTTGAACCACCAATCTTTTGGTTAGTACTTGAACATTTAACTTTTTTCCCTACCCAGGAATTCCTTCTCATGATTATCATGTCCTACGAGAGGCTCTCTATTAAGGCTGGGGCCTAAGGCAGGCAGGCCCAGGGCTTAGAGTCTGCTTTTCACTTTGGTGTGGCTCTATATTAAGGGTGGGGCCTGAGGTAGGTGGGCCAGGGCTCAGGGGCTACTTTTTGCATGTGGATGGCTCTACTTAATGGCCATTGCACAAGGTAGGCAGGTGCAGAGGGGATAGGAACAACTAAAGGAGATGAACTTGTCTGTCAGTTTGTTGTCCTATGGTGGCTTATGTGTTGCTATGAGGCTGCAAAATGCCAGCATGGTTACCCATGGTGGGCAGGTTTCTGACTCAGAAGAAGAAAGAAGCCATCTACTTCTCAAAGAATTGGCCAGTGAAAACCTTATGAAGAGCGGTGAAACACAGTCTGATATATTACTGGAAAACTTTATGAATAGCCCTGAAACATTGTCTGATAGAGTGCCAGAAAATGAGCCCATCAGGTCGGAAGGCAGGCAAAATTTGACTGCAAAATCTGACTCCTCAGAGTAGAGACTACCTTAATGATATGGATAGAGTAATGATATGGACCTCCATTGCCTGATGTGGCACAACTCAAAATAGAACAGAGTAGAAACAGATGCAAACATCCATTAATAATTGGAACATGGAGTGTATGAAGTATGAATCTAGGAAACTTGCAACTTGCCAAAAATGAAATTGAATGCATAAAGATCAATATACTAAGCATTAGTGAGCTAAAATGGACACGTTTTGGCCATTTTGAATCATACAACCATATCATCTACTATGCCAGGAATGATGAATTAAAGAAGAATGGTGTGGCCATTCATTGTCACAAAGACTATTTCAAGATCTGTCCTGAAGTACAACACTGTTAATGATAGGATAATATCCATACACCTACAAGGAAGACCAGTTAATACCACTATTATTCAAATTTATGCACCAACCACTAAAGCAAAAGATGAGGAAATTGAAGATTTCTACCAATTTCTGCAGTCTGAAATTGACTGAACATGCAATTAAGATGTGTTGATTATAACCGGTGACTGGAATGCAAAAGTTGGAAACAAAGAAGACTTATTGGTTGTTGGAAAATATGGCCTTGGAGATAGGAATAATGCTGGAGATCGCATGATAGAATTTTTCAAGACCAACGATTTATTCATTGCAAATACCTTTTTTCAACAACACCAATGGTGGCTATACACATGGACTTTACCAGATGGAACACACAGGAATCAGATTGATTGCATCAGTGGCAAGAGGCAATGCAGAACCTCAATATCTTTGGCCAAAACAAGGCCAGGAGCTGATTGTGGAACAGATCATCAACTGCTCATATATATATCCAAGTTGAAATTGAAGACAATTAAAACAAGTCCACAAGAGCCAAAATATGACCTTAAAATATCTGCCTTCTGAATGTAGAGACCATTTAAAGAATAGATTTGATACATTGAACACCAATGACTGAAAACCAGAGGAATTGTGGGATGACATCAACATCATCCATGAAGAAAGCAAGAGGTCATTAAAAAGACAGGAAAGGAAGAAAAGACCAAAATGGATGTCAGAAGAGACTCTGAAATTTGCCTTTGAGCAGAGAGTAGCTAAAGCAAATGGAAGAAATGACAAGATAAAAGAATTACAGAGAAGATTTCAGAGAGTTGCTTGAGCAGATAAAGCCAATTACTATAATGCAATGTGCAGACCTGGAAGGGAAGAAATACACTTGACATTTCTCAAGCTGAAAGAACTGAAGAAAAAAAATTAAGCTTTGAGTTATAATATTGAAAGATTTTATGGGCAAAATATCAAAAGAAGATGGAAGGAATACACAGAGTCACTGTACCAAAAAGAATTGATCAATGTTCATCCATTTCAGAAGGTGGCATATGATCAAATACCAATGGTACTGAAGGAAGAAGTTGAAGCTTCACTGAAGGTATTGACAAAGAACAAGGCTCCAGGAATTGATGGAATACCCATTGAGATGTTTCAATAAACATGCCCTGCTGGGGACACTCACTCGGTTATGCCAAGTGATTTTGAAGATGGCTACCTGGTCAACTGACTGGAAGAGATCAATATTTATACCCATTCCAAAGAAAGGTGATACCACAGAATGTGGAAGTTATCAAACAGTATCATTAATATAACATGCAAGTAAAATCTTACTGAAAATTAAAAAAAAAACAATTGCAGTAATATTTCAACAGAGAGCTTCCAGAAATGCAAGCTGGATTCAGAAGAGGATGAGGGATATCATTGCTGGTGTCAGATGGATCTTAGCTGAAAGCAAAGAATACCAGATGTTTTACTTATGTTTTATTGACTATGCAAAAGCATTTGATTGTGTGGATCATAACAAATAATGGATACATTGAGAAGAATGAGAATTCCAGAACACTTGATTGCACTCATGAGAAACCTGTACATAGATGAAGAGGCTGTAGTTCAAACTGAACAAGAGGATACTGCATGGTTCAAAATCGAGAAGGGAGTGCATCAAGGTTGTATCCTTTCACCATACTTATTCAATTTGTATGCTGAGCAAATAATCTGAGAAGCTGGATTATATGGAGAAGAGTGGCATCAGGACTGGAGGAAGACTCATTAACAACCTGTGATTTGCAGATGACACAACTTTGCTTGCTAAAATTGAGGATGACTTGAAGCACTTACTGATGAAGATTAAAGACTACAGTCTGCAGTATGGATTAAACCAAACCAATCATAATGCCTTCGAGTCAGATCTGACCCACAGCAACCCCTCCTTGGGTTTCCGAGGTGGTATCACTAGGGAAGTAGATTGCCCAACACTCCTTCAGAGGAGTGCCTGGTGGGTTTGAACTGCCAGCCTTCTAATTAGAAGTCAGCTGTCTTAGAACTATGCCACCAGAGCTCCTGCACTATGGATTACACCTCAATATAAAGAAAACAAAATTCCTCCCAACTGGTACAATAAACAGCTTCATGGTAGATGGAGGAAAGATTGAAGATGTCAAAAATTTCATATAACTTAGTTCTACTATCAACATCAGTGAAAGCAGCAGTCAAGAAATCAGACGATATATTACATTAGGCAAATCTGCTGGAAAAGACCTCTTTCAAGTGATAAAGCACAAAGATGTCTCCTTGAAGACCAAGGTGTACCTAACCCAAGCTATGTTATTTTCAGTTGCCTCAGATGCATGTGAGAGTTGGACAATGAATAAGGAAGACTGAAGAAGAGTTGATGCTTTTGAGTTGTGGTGTTAGAGAAGAATGCTAAGAGTACCATGGTCGGTCCTAGAAGAAGTGCAGCCAAAATGCTCCTTGGAAGCGAAAATGGCCAAACTTCCTCTCACCTACCTACTTTGGTCATGTTGTCAGAAGTAACCATTCTCTGGAGAAAGATATCATGCTTGGTAAAATGGAGGGTCAATGGAGAAGGGGAAGACCCTCAAAGAGATGGATAAACACAGTGGCTGCAACAATGGGCTCAGGTATGGCAAGGATCGTGAGGCTGGCACAAGACTGGGCAGTGTTTTGTTCTGCTGTGCATAGGGTCACTATGAGTTGGAGATGACCCGATGGCACCTAAGAACAACAACAACAGGAGGCTAAGACATGTAGGTATTTTTTTTCCTTACTTATTTATTTTATTGTGATTTGGGTGAAAGTGTACAGAGAAAATTCATCTTCCATAAACAGTTCATACACATCTTGTTTCATGATACTGATTGAAATCCCCACAATACTATATAGCTCTCTTCCCATTTCCTGCCGTTGGTTACCTTTTCCTTGTATCCTTTCCTATGCATTCCTGCCCAGTGAGCTATGTTATCTCCCTGTACAAATACTGCCCTTCTGATCTCCCATGATTGATTGTTCTAAGGAATGCATTTACATGTAAATATTCACCTTATATGCCTATCTATTATTTTACTAGAAGCCATGGGAGTGAGTTCAATTCCAGGCCTGAAGGGTGACTAGGGGCCATAGTCTCAGGGGTTTCAGTAGTGTCTTTTGGACCAGTAAACCTGTCTTCTTTTTTTTTTTTTATGATTTTGAGTTTTGATTCACATTTTTCTCCCATTCTATCCAGGATCTCCTGTACTTACCCCTTTCTGAGTGGTTAACAGTAGTAGTAGGCAAGCACCTTCTAGTTCTGGTCTCATGGTCATGTCGGCTGAGGTTTGCATGGTCCATTAGTCTCTTGGACTGATTGTTTCCATGTGTCTTTGGTTTTCTTCATTCTTCTTTGCTCCAAACAAGGATAAACCAATTGGTGCATCTATTTGGCCACTTGCAAGCTTTTAAGACCCCAATCACTACTTACTGAAGTAGGATGTGTTGTTATTATTAGGTGGCATCGAGTTGGCTTTTACTCAAAGTAACCCTTCGTACAACAGAATAAGGCACTGTCTTGTCATGTGCCATCCTCACAATCTTGCTATACTTGAGCCCATCAATGCAGCTACTGTTTCAATCCATCTTGTTGAGGTCTTCCCCTTTTTCTCTGTCCCTCCACTTTACTAAGTGTGATATACTTCTCCAGGGAATGGTCCCTTCTGACAACATGATTAAAGTAGGTGAGACAAAGTCTCACTGTTCTCACTTACAAGGAGCATTCTGGTTGCATTTCTTCCAGGACAAATTTGTTCATTCTTCTGGCAGTCCATGGTATTTTTGGTATTCTCTGCCAACAACACAATTCAAAGGCATCAACTCTTCTTTGGCCTTCTTTTTTCACTGTTCAGCTTTCACATGAATATGAAGTGATTGAAAACATCTTGGTGTGAGTTAGACACATCTTAATCTTCAAAGTGACATGTTTGCTCCCAACACCTTAAAGAGGTTTTTTTGCAGCAGATTTGCCCAGTGTAATATGATGTCTCATTTCTTAATTGTTGCTACCATGGGTGTTGATTGTGGATCCAAGTAATAGGATGTGGAACAATGTTTTTGTGTAGCATGCTATGCCAATTGAGCTTGATTTCCCCCACAACCATGATTTCGAGCTCACAGTTCCAACAACTCCCTCCCTCAAGGTGGTTGGCTGTGGCTAAGCAGTTGTCATAAATTTGTCCCCTGTTTGTTCTATTTATATGGACATTCATACAGCACATACAAATAGGAATGTAAAAATACCATCTGCCAAACTTATATATATAAATATTAAAAAAAAAATCAAACTCACTGCCATCAAGCTGGATCTGACTTACTGTGACCCCTCCTTGGGTTCCTGAGGCAGTAGATTGCTGGAAGTAGATTGCCCAACCTTCCTTCTGAGGAGTGGCTTGGGGGTTTGAACCGTATATTCTCTTTTGCATAGACATACCTGATCATTCAGCCTGTCTACCTATGTATCTACTTGTAGATTCAGGTTTGTTATTATTGATAATGCAGTATTGTAAGTGCAAAAGTGTTTATCTTTGTTGTCTGTACCTCTTGTGTACCTCTATGTGTCTTCCTTTTCCTTAGGGTTATTGTGTTGGTCACTCACTTTGGGTATATTGCAAGACATGTGCTTTTTAACTATACACTTTGCTGATTACCCCCCCAACAAAATGGAGAGGGTAAGTTGAAGGGGAGGATGGATTTTGGGTAGGCAGTACAAACCTGAAGTCACTGGATGGTGCAAACAGTTAACATGCTCAGCTGTTATCTGAGGTTTGAGTCCACTCAGAGATGCCTTGGAAGAAAGGTCTGGAGATCTATTTCCAAAAAGTCATCCATCGAAAACCCTGTGGAACACAATTCTACTCTGACACCATGGGGTTGCTAGAATCAATAGGATGGGAACTCATTTTATTTTTGTTGTTATAACTATAACGGAGAGAGATTACATTTATCTGGGATGTCTTACTTAGTTTTCTTAATTGCTGTAGGATGTGCTCTGGGCCCAAAGACAAACATAGGCAAAAGGGCAGAGGGTCACCATAAGCAAAGACAGAAGGCCAGAGATTATAATGTATAAATGACTGAGGCTAGGGCTTAGGACACATGGGCAAAAGAGGGTAGGTACTAGAATATCAGCTAGAACAAGCACAAAAAAAACAAAATCAGCTAGAACAAGCAACTAGGGGGTAATTGGGGAGGATCTTAAAATCTAGGCTGGGAGTTTGCATTTTCTTCTGTGTGTAATGGAGAGGCAGCAGAGATTTTTGAACAGGGAAGAAGTACATTTTTATCATTATTCATTTTCATTAAGCTAGCCCTCCATTGGCATTGCGTAGGATGCATTGGCAGCAGGGAAACTCAAGGGTGATATCACATTAGAGCAGTGTCAAATAAAAGAAAACACATCCAGCCTTTGATCAGAAGAAGCTTTATTTGGAAAGAAATGAGAGAAAGAGACTATTATAACAGAGGGAAGAGTCTATGTAATATGGAGAACACTCCAATAGTAAGATTAGCAAGTGGCTCAAAGAGCTAGGGATTTTTTTTTATTTTTTATTTTTTAATAGAAACTTAAGGTAAACAAGGCTAGAAAAATCCCAGGTGTAGGAAAGTGGGATGAAAGGACGACATCATAGGATAGTAAGTCAGAATGTTTTACCTGAAGTCAGCCTATTCTCTGAGGAGGTATGAGGGGCTTAAGAGCAGTAGTGTGTTGGCTCAGGCTGAGGGTGGGCCACAGTTCAGGGACTTGGGGGCAGGAGAGAAGTTTAATGAAGGTGTGGTTAACAAGCACTTTGTTTCTGATTAACCAAACAGTTGAGCTACTCCTTTAGGAGGCATGTATTGGGAATTTGGAAGGTCTGTGTCTGGCCTTGTAGGTAAACAACATCTTAGATACTACATCTGTGAGTAGTATCTAAGCTATATAGGGAGGGTTGTTCTTTGCAGCCAGCAAGCCATTTTCCAGAACACAAATGGTGGAGGAATTTCTTTAACCATCACTGATTTCTAGTATCCAGGGTTCAGATAAAACGGAATATTATCAGTAGGTAAGAGGTGATAATGACTTGAATTAGGGCAGCAGCAAAAGAAATGCAAATAGGAAGTGAACCAAAAAAAGCACTACTCACTACCATCCAGTCTATTCCAACTCATAGCAACCTCCTTTGGGTTTACGAGGTGGTAAATCTTTACAAAAGTAGATCCCAGTCTTCCTTTCATGGAATGGTTGGTGGGTTTGAACCACCAAGCTCCTGGTTAGCAGTCAGATGCCTTAGGCACTATCCCATCAGAACTCCTCATATAGTAAGTGAAGCAGGGGACAAATCAAGAGACAGTATGGGGGCCAAATAACCAGGACCTGGTGATTACTTTGCTGTGGGAGTACAAATAGGGAAGAGTTGAAGGCATGGTCCTCTTTGAGGCATGGGGACAGTGTGGATGAGATGGGGATAAGGAAGAAGAAGCAGACAGGACATGTGGAGGAGGTTGAGTTCAGTTTAGGAGAGTGATTCTAAAATGATTGGATGACATGTCATGAAGCCACTGCAAAAGCAGCTGAAAATATGTCCTGAGCATGGGCATCACTGAGAGTCATCTTTTAAACAGTAGGGCTGTCTTAAGGTGAACTTTTGAGTAGGAAAGTGTCATAATGCCTACATTTCCTGGCACGTTCTTGCTCCCACTCTTTTGGTCTGAGACCCACCTATTCCCAAATTGCCTCTCCTTTTCCCAAATCCAGGAGCTCTGGTGGCATTTGACTGCTAACCAGAAGGTTTGCAGTTCAAACTCACCAGCCACTCCTCGGAAGGAACTTTTGGCAATCTGTTTGCATAGTGATACTGCCTTGAAACTCAAGGAGGGGTCACTATGAGTTGGATCCGAATCAATGGCAGTGGGTTTGGTTTTTGGTTTTTCTCCCAAATCCAGATTCCCCTCCACTGGATTGGGCTCTTCAGGTTCAGAGTCACATAGGTTCGTTCTGAGCCACACCTCTCAGCCTCTGCAAAGGATTCTGAACCCAAAATCCAGAATTCTACCACTGCTTCTAGGTGCTTCTGACAAAATGCCTGTGTTACTTTCCTAAGGCTGCTGTGACAAAATGCCACAAGCTTGGTAGCTTTAAACAACAGACATTTATTACCTCACAGTTCTAGAGGCTAAGGTCCTTAATTCAAGGTGTCAGCAGGACTTTGTTCTGTGTGAAGTCTCTAGGGGAAGAGCCTAGCTAATATCCCCAGGTGTTTTGGGCTTTGTAGATTCATCTTCACCTGCCCCTTTTCTTTTCTCTCACAGTCTATCTCTCTGTGTCTTTTCTCTTTTATAAGGATAGCACTCAGAATAACCTCATGTTAATTTAACTGATAGAATTTTTAGAAATCCTCTGGTGGTGTAGTGCCTAAAGCATTTGATTGCTAACAAGAGGGCTGGCAGTTCAAATCCACTAGCCACACCTTGGATGGAAGGTTGGGTAATCTACTTCCATAGTGATACTGCCTCAGAAACCCAAGAAAGGGTCACTATGGGTTGGATCCGACTCCACAACTGTAAGTTGAGTTGTTGAGTATATCCAAAAAAGGTCACATTCACAGGTACTAAGAGTTAATATTTCAACATGTATTTTTTTAGGGACATAATTCAATCCATAATAATGTCTTAAGAACTCCAATTTGCATTTGAAAATCAAGGACAGATATCATTGATTTGGATGAGTAAAATGGGTTTGTATTGTACTTGCAAACTTGACTTTCCTAAAGTAGTCTATGGCCAAGCAGCCCTTTTCCCTGGGGGAATGGTCACAAATTCCACCACCTCTCCAACATCATTACTATTCTGATTATCTTACCTTTTGCCAGTGAAGAGTCCTCTAGAAAGTTTTGTTACAATTAGCTATGGATTAAAACCAAAAAACATTGCCATTGAGGTGATTCAATTCATAGTGACCCTATAGGGTTTCCAAGGCTGTAAATTTTTGCTGAAGCAGATTGTCTTGTCTTTCTTCCATGGAATGGCTGCTGGGTTTGAACTGCCAACCTTTTGCATAGCAGCTGAATGCCTTAACCATTGCACCATCACAGCTGCTAGCTCTGGGTTAAAACCAAGCTCACTGCCATCCTGTCAATTCCAACTCATAGAGACACTCATTGGGTTTCCAAAGCTGTAAATCTTTATAGAAATGTAGTGGCTCATCTTCCTTCCACAGGGTAGTTAGTGGGTTTGAACTAGGTTACCATCTATCAAATTTTAGGTTTCACTAAACCACCATGAGGAATAGATGCTTTCTGTTTCAAGTCTGCCAAGTCCTGCACTTTGGAGAAGAGATGCACACATTCTCACCCAAATGCTAAATCTCTTTCCCAGGCCTCTTCTCTGGGTCTCCATTTCCTTAGAATGATGTAGCACAGGCGAAGCGTGGGATGCCCACTCTACTTCTGAATCCTGCACTGAAACAGTAACCCCAGGCCTTCAACTTTTATAAGCTTTCTCATCCTTCACCCTCTGACATGGAGAGCAATTGCTCACCTGCACATGGACACAAGTTGCCTGTCATCTCCCAAAATCTCCCCCAAGGAACAGGCTTTCTTGAGATTTGTGGGCTTAGTGCAGGAAACAGCTCTAAGAAGAACCTAAGCCTATCAAATTCAAAGCTGGTGCTAATTTGTGAAGGTTTCTTTCTTTCTTCTTCTTCTTTTTTTTTAATGGTAAATGCAATTCTAGAAAAAGATCATTGCATTCTCAAATTGCAGTCTGATACAGAAGCACCTAGCCTCATATGGCAATTTAAATTTAAAATTAAGTAAGATTAAAATTCAGTTCCTCCATCACTCTAGCCCCATTTCAAGTACTCAGTAGCCATTATGTGCTACCACCAGTACCACAAGTTGCTGTGGAATAGATTTTGACTTAAGGGGATCCCATGTGTGTCAAAGTAAAAATGTGCTTCACAGGGTTTCCAAAGGTTGCTTTTTTGAAAGTAGACCACAGAGCTGTATTCTGAAGCACCTCTGGGTGGATTCAAACCACCAGTCTTTTGACTGGGTAGCCAAGCACTTATCCCTTCAGGGCTACCATATTGAATAGGCAGACATAGAATGTTTCCATCTTCACAGATGTTTCCATGTTCCGATGTTTTCCATGTTTCCAATGTTTCCATCTTCACACAAACCCTTCAGCAAGCAGGGTTCTAACTATTCCATTTTTGACCTTTGTTTATGATATGTGACTGATTCTTTTCCCTATGTCCCTCCTAGATTTGGTCTAATAACTACGATTGCTGGTTGAAACATACATTTTAATTATGTTATTGGTATAACTGATGTTGTCATGATGATTCACCATTATAACATACTTGCCAGATATTTGACTGACTTCTTTATTTCTGATTTCACAGGTAAAATTTGCTTCTGTGATTAATAGAACTTATGAAGGGAAACCTTCAATAAGGTAGAATGACTTAATAGACACAGTAAGGGACTGAAAAATACCAGTGATCATAAAGATGGCTTAGAATTGGACAATGTTTTTTTTTCAGTTGTACAAAAAGTCACCATGAGTCCGAGATCTTTCAATGGCAATAGCAACAACAATAAACGGAGTTTCTAAGTTTTCTTCTTCTTCCACACCTTCTTTATTGTGCTTGACAATCATTCATTTATCTTTAAAATTTATTCAATATTATAAATATGGAGTGTGCTTTCCCCATTCTTAGAAATTATAATGTGTAAAGTATAGGTGATATAACATTATGTTAAGATCTGGTATCTACTGTCTGCCTCTGTCCTTCATCTTCTCATCTGTAAAATAAGGATAATAAACATATAAGTCTCATGAAGTTATGAAGATTAATTAAATGAGCTAAAACATGTATAGAAAGTGTCACATATTAAATAGTCAAAATGTTATTTTGATAATCAATCTATTTTTTTATATAGCTGTTAAAGAGTGATATTTAAAGTCTCCAAACATGAAGGAACCCCTGTTTGACCTTATCCACAGTACTGTCCTTTCTTTTCTGGCCAATCATTCTACAAAGGAAATGAAGATGCAAGACTGTGACTGTGGTTAATGTGAATACATAGTTTTTTGCTGGAGTAATTATTTCAACAGTTCCTGAAGCATGGTGAAATTTCCTGTTCTTCGTTTCACTGCTCTTTTTCCATGGATAAAATCTACGAGTAAGCTGAATAGTGGCAAACAAGCAAACAAGGAGTTAGATTTTGAAAATGCTTATTCTTCTTTCACAAAAGAATGGAGCTTGTTCTAGTACACCCACCCAGGATAACAATAATGGCATTTACCTTGTCCCATCTGTCTCATTTGCTTATTTTAAGCATGGCTTCATTATAATAAGAAGAGTAAAATTAATGATGAAAAATAACACCATTTTTTATTACCTGGGAGCATTTTAAATTTAGGAGAATTTTTTTTTTCAAGGAATTCAAAGCATTTAAAACTTCGTTCAAAAGCCTGTGCTTGTCTATAGGAGGGAGTTAGTTTAGTGGACCGGGAGCACATTTAGGAAGCTCTTTCATACATTAAGTATGAGCTCTGGTGGCATTGTGGTTAAAGCATTAGGCTGCTAACCAAATGGTCAGAAGTTTGAATCCATCAGTCACTTTGTGGAAGAAAGATAAAGCAGTCTCCTTCATAAAGATTTATACCCTTGGAAACCCTATGAGGCAGTTCTACTCTGTCCTAAAGAGTCACTATGAGTAGGAATTGATTGAATGAAAGTGGATTTCCATGCATTAAGGTTACCTTCACATCTTCACCACCTTTTCTTGCTTTTCTTTATCCCCTGTATCTGGCTCGGCCCCATCCATCTTTCTGAAATTCTTTTTTGGATCTCCCCAGGAACCTCAGTTAGACCTCTCTACTTCATTTGCCATAACTACTCATCCCATTCATTCTTGAAAAATGCATCCTCAAATTTCAACACTTTGTTTCTGTGCCTGGCTTTCAGAACTTTCTAGATTCGCATATACTTGGATGCTGTCCTATTAACACTTAATAATATCTTGGATAAAGATATTGATATTATGTCATTCATATCTTTGAATGAAGTGAAGCAGGGAAAGTTACCTAACGTGGTGGATTACACACCAGCAACATAAGAAGGCTACAAAAGCCCCTGAGTGGTGCAAATGTTAATGCTTGATGACTAACTGAATAGTTGGAGGTTCTAGTCCACCCAAAGGTGCCTTGGAAGAAAGGTCTGGTGATTTACTTCTAAAAAACCAGCCATTGAAAAACCTATGGAGCACAGTTCTACTTCAACACATATGGGGTCACTATGAGTTAGGACTGACTTAATAGGAACTAGCTTAAGAAGGTTATAAGTTTAATGAAGAAAATTATGTAAATGAAGTTGGAATATAGTAAGAGAAGTTTGAATTACATGACAAGGGGTTCTAACTCTCCTCATTGATGAATGAGATGATAATTGATTTAAAGCATCTAGTAGAGTGTATGCCACACATAATATGGCAATTTTTCAAAGCATGGTAGTTATCTTTCATTTCTTATCATCCAGATGAGAGCCAGAACCTTTTGATCTCAGAGTCTGTACTCTAAGGTAGATCATTGACACTGAGAGCTCTGAGATGAGAGGGGCCCAGATAGCAAGGAGACAGAGATCCATATCATAGAATGTGTGGATGCAGCACTGGAGGAGGCATACATGGTGTCTGTCTTCATGTCACTAAAGGCTTGTCAGGGGAATTGGAATTGGATTTGTTCCCTGAGTCACAGCTTGATAAAATAAGGGCTAGTATGTGGAGACACAGGAAAGTTTGGGGATTAAAGAAGGACTTTCTGATTTAGTGCTTCCCAGAATGCTGTACATGAGGTTGTACAGACTAGTGTAGACTCGTTGTTGTACAGACAATGAGTCAACGGCAACTAACAACAACCACAGAATGAGAAAGACGGGTATCCAGCTGGAGGGGTAAGCCTGGAGCTGCACTACTCTTGGGTTGCAATATGAAGTCTAAACAAGTGGCCACTGTGCTCTCTTCCACCCCTGAGTTGGCATGGTTCTTTCACTAGGTTTCGATGGAGGTCCATGAGAGCAAAGATTGAAACTTTTATATACCATGGTATCCCATACTTAGTGTGATGCCTGGCATGTAATACACACTCAAATAACAATGTGCCAAGTTTAACTGAATTTTAATTCTCCCCATAAATGTGTATCTGAGCTGTCCTCTCACTATGTTCTCACTCATTGACCATGTCCAATCCCCTGGCTATCATCTTCACTTTTTTATGGGGAAGGTATCTCCAGGTCTGAATCTTCTTGCCAAGCCCATATTTCCAATTCCCCACTGAATATTTTCCATTAGAAATTTCATTGTCTCCTGTATCTCAAGAGGGCTAAACCCAAACCCCTCATCCTACCCTCCAAACCAGCCTTCCTTCCAAATTCTCTGCTTTAGTGTCTGTACAACCATTTTCCAAGTCATTCAGCTTCTCAATGACAATGAGTAAGTAGGCACTGAGGATTCTGAACAAGAAATACTGAATGTAGCTTTTTTGATAAGACAAAATAGGGCCAGTTGGAGCTGACCAATGAGGATCGTGAAGACCAAGGTCTGAGCCTGGGTACCAGCCACCACAAGTGCTAAAAGGGCATGGGGGTGGCATCTTCTTCTGACCTTCTCTACCTTCACAAGGGGAGAGAGATTGAGAAAAATCAACAGCCCAATGCTGATATCTATGAGGCAAAAGTCAGAAACACTGTCAATCTCCAACCTTTTTACCAATTCTAACAACAACTGTCCCTCCCACAGCATGCTACTTCTCTGTTGGGTTTGGTAATTCATTGCAATGGCCACACAGAACGCACAGACAATACTCATGATTACGGGGTTTATTAGGGAAGTAACAGGTCACAATTCAGGATCAGAAACAAGTCAGTATACTTTTCTTCAATCAGGACATCTTCTTTTCAGCTATGTCACAGGCATGCTTCTCTCTGGCTTCAGCCTCTGCCCTGCTCAGGCTAGTGTTACAAAGCTTTTTAACTTTTTGGATAGGCCCAAAGAGGCACTCCACTCTACCAGCAAGTCTCTTGCCTGAAGGCATTCAACTTTCTCACTTCATGGGAGTCACAAAAACCATGGCGAGAAGACCCATACCAAGTAAGTCACTACACAGTAACACTACCCCACTCCTCCAGCAAGCAAATTCAAATGTCAATTTCTGTTTCCTTCAAATAAGTAAATTAATAATTATCACCTACTCATAATTATGAGTAATTAAATAATAAATAAGTAAATTCATAATTATCACCTACATCAATAACAAAGAAACAAAGTAAAGGAATGAAAGTTAGTTCCATGGTTTCCCCCCACGCAGAGGCATTCTTAAACGCTAGTTTACCCTTTGTTGTTAAAGAGCTTAACATGGTACCTAAATATAGTAGATGCATAATGAGCATGTGTCAAATAAATGGAGACAGATCTATTCTTAAGGGAGAGCAAAAAAATGTTAGAAGTCAGAGTCCTACATCTCTCCTGGTATAAGACAATTACTACTGAGCACTTGAAGTATGGCTAGTCTAAAGTGAGATGTGCTGTAACTATAAAAGAAACACTGGATTTCAAAGACTCAGCATATAAAATATTTCATTCATAATTTTTATATGGATCATATGTTGAAATGATAGTATTTGGAATGTATTTTGTTAAATAAAATGCATTATTAAAATTGGCTTCACCTGTTTATTTTTAGTTTGCAATATAATTCCCAGAAATTTTTAAATCATGTATGTAGGAGCTCTGGTGGTGCAGTGATTAAGGCATTTAACTGCTGACCAGAAGGTTGGAAGTTCAAACCCACCAGTCACTCCTTGAAAGGAAAGTTGGCCAATCTACTTCCATAGAGATACTGCCTCAGAAACCCAAGGAGGGGTCACTATGAGTTGGGACCGAATTGACAGCACTGAGTTTGGTTTTTTTTTGTTATATGTGACTAACATTATATTTCTCTTGGACAGTGCTGTTTTGGACCCTCTCTGGGTGACATTTCTTTCACTTCTACTTACATTTCTGCAATGAAAGGGAGCTCCTTTTTTCCATGAGGTACAGGTTTCATAATAGGGTAGCAGCCTAATTAAAAGAACGTTAAACCAAATTAGCTTTTTTATCATTTCCATCTACCAATCTCAGGAAAGCCAGTGTGTTGTAGAGTAGGAAATCATCTGAATTCTCAAAGTGCGAGAATAAGGTGTCTATGAGGCGGAAGTCAGATATACCTCCATTCTCAAACTTCTTTACTATTTCTGACACCAGCTACTCTTCCTATGGTACTCTCTGCTTCTCTTCTATATTCAATAATTTGTTGCAAATTCTATTCTGAACTCACAAAACATACTCACTCAAAGTTACATGGTTTATTAAGGAAATAACAATCTACAACTGAGGATCAGGATCAACTTGGAAGTAATAAACTACAATTTGGGATTAGAATCAGGAAACACACACTCAAGGTCTGGAAGGCTCCCCTAAGTGGAGACCACATCCCTCCCTTCTTCAGTGCAGAAGAGCTTTCTCGTTTTCTTGGCTGTATGAGCAGATAAGACCTTCTGTCACTCAAGCAAATAAGCAGGCCCTTCTCTCAGCCATGCCTTCTCCCTCTCAGTTTTAAAGGCCTCCCCTTGGCCATGGTAGCAGGCCTTTTTCTCAGTGGTGCTAGCCTTTCTCAGCTATGCATGCCCCCTCTTGGCCATGCAGGCTTCTTCTCAGCCATGCAGACCCTTCTCTTGGTTATGCTAGCCCCTTTTCAGGCATGCACAACCCCTGTTAGCCATGCAGGCCACTCTGACTTCGGCCCCCTCACTGTTGGCTTCTCTACTGCTGACTGGCCCAGCTCATAGCGAGGTATCAGCTTGTTTAGCTCCTTTAGCAGAAGTTTTCTGCCATCACCATTGACTCTATCACAGGGTCCATTCTGAGTATGATGTCATTGGCTGTGGTGCAGGACTCCTTTGGGGTTCCTTGCTGCCTTCATGTTACAGTTACTTTAGGAGGTTCTTTGCCTCCTCTTTTTCTGTTTCTCCTCTTTTCTCTCTTCTCTCTTCTTGCCTTCCACAACACTCTGCAGGTTGGCTGCTTATAGGAACAAACTCCTTGTCAATTTCAAGACATAACCCTACCTGCAGGCCCATGCATTTACCAATCTTCTCACTGGACCACAAGTCAACTCAATTTATAGAGTAAACCTATCAATTCCTACAAGGTGGTTAAAATAGACCAATCACAGGGCAAACTGCAGCCCAAGGCCAGACAAAGTATCAAAATATCAAGTTGTTTACAACTTACCCAAGAAATGTTAATCAACTTGGACAAAAGTAACAAACCCTGTGGGGTAGAAAACTAGGGCAATGGTAACTCATCAGGGATAAAGGGGAAAAAATCTGCCAAGCTGTTTTTGAAAAAACTCAAGGCAAAAGACCATATAAATGGACTCATTTCACCACGCCCAGTGACTTCATCTGTCTAAGGAGGCAATTGGCTAAAATGATCCTGAATCCCTATTCTTGCCTAACCATCAAGGAATTGTCAATACTCTTTTGCTTTCCAGAGTAATCCAGAGCAACTTTGGTCCTCCTTCCACAAGATAGCCCTTTGAGTCCCTGAAACCCATCCTCAGATCTCCCCTTAGTCCCTTTACCACCTTTTTTCAGCTCCTCGCACCTCTGAGCATTTTCCTTCACAACACTGTCATCAAATGTCTTGTTGGAGCCAGTTTGAGGAGGAGGTAGCTCATGAAGCTCCCAGGGAGGACAGATGTTGCACCTTGCCTTGCAAGGCCTCCTGTATCACCTCCTGTACTCAGAGAGGAAGGTCAGGGAGTTCCCAGGAGAGGGCTCCCAGCCATTAAGGGTCCTTGAACAGAGAGAATGCAAAATCAGTCAGAGAAAAGAAATCCAACTATGACTTGAAAAGAGGAAAATAGACATCTTGTCACAGAACAGGAAAGGAACCCAGCTTTGAGTTTACTACTTAGCCTAGAATAAAGAAGCCAGAGCACCACCATTTTCTTTGGATCTGGAAGTCCCTGGTAATCTTATAATCTTTGCACCCTAGAGTAAATGCCCTGGTAAGACTAACCCCTGCCTTGGCTCTTCATGTTCTTCTGAGTTTTCCTGCAAACAGGGAAATAGACATTACTCTCCCTTCTAGAATTCGGATCCCATAGGTGTTAGTTATCTTTTAGGAGCCTCCTAAAAGATAACGCGTTTTCTGCACTCATTAGCTTTTCACGGGTAGCTCCTTTTGCAGAGTAAGCTCTGATGACATTTCTTGACTAACATGTCAAATAAGTTGTCTATAATGACACCATTCAATCTGTATTCTTTTGGTTCCTACAGATTTTTTTCCCTTAATCTTTTTGGGGTTTTTGAAAGGCAAATATCCCGGAAAGGCTTCAGATGTTAAACCATAGTCCGTGAATTCTGTGATTGTCAGGAGTTAGCTGGTGCTTGGTGTGGTAATAATGCATTTGAGATGAGCTGCACAGACAAAGGACAATGATCTACTCTTGATGTATTTTGTTTTCACAAATGACTGTATTTCCTCAGTTTTCAATAACTTAAGAAGAGTTGCAACACCAAAAGGCAGTTGTTTGTAAACTTTTGCATTTGGTGATGACTTTCTTACTATAGGATCATACTGGTTGTTCTGTTAAGTCAGGTAACATGATTTCAGTCCCCTGATGTCCTTAGTATGTATAGTTCACCTGATACATAACTCAGTCCCGATGTGTGTGTATGAAATGAAGCAGAATCAGTGTATAAGCATAGGTTGTTCCTATCTTAGTTAGAAGGGAAATTCAGCTGCTGGTCATATTCCTTTTGGCAATTTATTTACTATTTACTGGGTGCCCACTGCATGCCAGCAACTAAACTCAGAGAGCTTACATCCCAGTGAGGAGTAAAGACAAATAACAGGCAGTTTTAATACTACGTGCTGCTCTCCACATTAGGGATGGTGCTATGGTTAACTTTATGTGTCAGCTTGACTAGGCTATGGTTCCTAGTGGGAACATACCCACCCACATACTGCCATTGAGTTGATTCTGACTCGTAGTGGCCCTTTAGGACAGAGTAAAACTGCTCCATAGGGTTTCTAAGGCTGTCAATCTTTTCAGAAGCAGACTGCTTCATCTTTCTCCTGCAGAGCAGTTTATGGGTTCAAACCACCAACCTTTTCGTTAACACTTTAACTACTATGCCATCAGACATCCTTAGTTGGAATATAGTAGATCCTATATAACTTCAGCATACAGTAGATCTTTAACAACTATTTTTGCATTCTCTGAGCAGCCTCGTAACCCAATAAAATGGATTCTATTCTTTCAGTGGAATTGCTCAGCCCAATGGCAGTTACTAGCCCAATGATGACTACTAGGCAATAAAACAGCAGGGAAGAATTCCAGGCATTGATGTTCTACCTCATAGTCCTTTATTATGAGCCAACTCCATAATGGGTTTCTGTTTGGGTATGCAGTCAAATTGCAGAACCAAATCTTGAAAACAGGTAATTTCCTAGTCTAAAGAATCCATTTTTGAGTGATCTGGTTGTCCAAGACTTCACAGGGTATAACACAATATAAAGATCAAATGCCTGGACTTTGGAGTTCAACAGACTTGGGCTCAAATCTCAGCTCTATTTCTCATTAACTATAAAGTCTTAGGCAACTTTCTTAACCTTGATGGGTCTTATTGCCTTTATCTTAAAAGCTTTGTGGTTCTCACATATTTGTTTTTAGGGTTAAAGGAGATAATGCATATAGAGCAATTAGCACAATCCCTGGCACATAACGAGTACCCAAGAACAGCCAGTTATACTTTCATCATTGTTATTTTCCTCACTAGGAAGTCATGTCATCCAATCCTCTTGTCAACATTCTCCAACACATCTGTCCTAGTTCCATGTATCACAAAGGCAGTGTACTCCACAAGACTCCAATCACTGCAGATTTATGTGTGAAGATATTTGCAAGAAATATCAAAATTCTTTACTTTCTATCAAATCAATAATGTTCCTACAAATATTCCATCACATCTCAGTGTTTAATGAACAAAACAATCGCAGATGTTCATTTTTTCCCCTCCCTGGAGTCTAGCCACTCAGCTAGTGCCTCTTCTCCTGCAAAACGACATGCACCCTGCAGAAGAATAGTGTTCCACTACATAGTGAGTTCCTATGGATGCTTCTTGCCTTTCTAATCAAGGCCATTTCCATGGAAACAGGAACATTTACTCTCTCTCTTGCTTTCCTACTACTGCAGGACATGTAGGTCAGAAAAAGGAATTTCTTTTTCACTTTTTTTTTTGATGTGATAAAAGCCACGGTGTGATGCATTACCAAAGTTAAGTGACTCTTCCTATACTTGTCACCAAAACAAAAGCTGTTCACAGATATAGGCCACATTTTGGTGTTTCAATATCAACCACAGGGCCAACTCCACAGTCTGGAGGTGCTCAAAAATGTTTGGGACAAAAAGGAATGAGTAAATGAACAAATGATTAAGAAAGCCAGCTAAGTGAGTTGCATTAGCCACGACTTAAACTAGTGCTGGATATCAGGGAACAAACTCCAGTCTTAGACTTCTCTAGAAAAACACTTTCACTCTCTGTTATTA
Source organism: Orycteropus afer afer (assembly GCF_000298275.1). Taxonomy (NCBI): domain Eukaryota; kingdom Metazoa; phylum Chordata; class Mammalia; order Tubulidentata; family Orycteropodidae; genus Orycteropus; species Orycteropus afer. The sequence continues at coordinate 5,699,159 of NW_006921614.1, read as the reverse complement.
CACACAAACACCTAGAGAATCTAGACAATTTAACATGTTATACAGTCCTAATTATATTTGTCTGGTACTTTACAGTTTGCAAGGTGTTTCCATGTTCATATAACACTCATTAAATTTTTATGGAACAGCTACACAGCATTTGTAGCACTGAGGCTACAAGTTGGACAAGACACAGTTCCTGTCAGTTCAAAATAATTCTGAAAAATAAATAAGGCGTATATTCAGATTATGCATATTTAGTGATGAGCAAACTGAAGCTTGCTTAGAATGGAAAATTACCTGTCCAAGAGTACACAGCTGGTTAGTGGGTGACTAGGACTTGAATCCAAGCCTGTGCTTTTTTTATTATACCAAGCTACATCTTTCACAATTTAATCAAATCAAGAAATATTCAAAGTATTTATGAACCATAGTAAGTGTTACAAAAATATGTACATTAGACCAGAGATGTTATGCATATCTACTCAAATACTCTTCATTTATTTTAAAAATATTTTTTAATGCCTAGAATCTGAAAAGAGAGGAACTGATGATGTTTATCAGCTAAATATAGACAATTAAGAATTAACAGAATAAATCCCTAGGAGGTTTTTCATATGTGGTTATTCATTATTTGGCTATCATATTAATTAGGCAAACTAATTTCAATACTAATGTTTTACATTTAAACTATGAATCTTAATCAAATTAAAAAGCAGAACTTTGCTGAATACTGAACTGATAACAAATAACTAATTACTCTGGTGGTGTAGTGCTTAAGGCATTTGACTGCTAACCAGAAGACTGGTGGTTCAAACCCACAAGCCATTCCTCAGAAGGAAGGTCAGGCAATCTACTTCCATAGTCATACCACCTCAGAAACCTCAGGAAGGTCACTATGAGTTGAAATCGACTTGGCAGTGAGTTTATTTTGTTTTTGGTATACCCCAACAAAGGACAGCATCACGATAAATGGAGAAAAGATTGAGGTTGTCAAAGAATTCATGATGCTTGGTTCTACAATCGAGGCCAATGGAAGCAGCAATCAGGACATTAGACAACATGTAGCACTGGGTAGGTCGGCTGCAAAGGAACTCTTTCAAGTGCTGAGGTGCAAGGATGTCTCCTTGAGGACTAAGGTGCTCCTGACACAGACCATGATATTTCCAATCACCTCGTATGCATGTGAGAGCTGGACAACAAATAAGGAAGACCGAAGAAGAGTTGATGCTTTTGAGTTGTGCTGCTGGCGAAGAATGCTGAAGGTACCATGGACTGCCAAAAGAACTAACAGATCTGTCCTGGAGGAAGTGCAGCCACAATGCTCCTTGGAAGCAAGAATGGCCAGACTTCATCTCACCTACTTTGGTCACGTCAGAGGGGACCATACCCTGGAGAAGGAAGACATGCTTGGTAAGGTGGAGGGCTGATGAAAGAGGGGAAGGCCTTGGACGAGACGGATTGACACGGTGGCTGTGAGAATGGGCTCAAGTATAGCAAGGATTATGGAACTGGCGCGGGATCGGGCAGTGTTTCATTCTGCTGTGCGTGGGGTCACTATGAGTCAGAAGTGACGACATCTAACAACAACAACAACAACAACAAAGGAACTCTGCTAGCATAGTGACTAAGGCATTTGGCTGCAAACCAGAAGGTTAACAGTTCAAACCCATCAGCCACTCCATGGAAGGAACACCAGATGATCTACTTCTGTAAAGATTTACTGCCTTGGAAACCAGTGAGTTTGGTTTTGAGTTTTTAGTATACCCCAGTAGACTCATATAGGGTTGTTATGAGTTGGAATCAACTTGATGGCAGTGGTTTGTTTTTTTCTATACCTCAACATAAACTAAATTTCCATGGAACTGCCAGTGAACTATTTAAAATAAAAATGAATTGGAAAATATTGAAACTGAAAATCAAAATAATGTCAATAACTGTATGTCAGTCATTCCAACATCATATTCATTTAAGCTCATGTAATTGGCCAGGCACTCAGCAGTTAGAGGAAGGGCACCTGGTCACAATGATCAATAACAAGTATTGGCCAATACTGCAACCAAGTTCACCAAGGTCAATGAGATGGACTCTGTGATGTGGTAGCCAATATGGATTTAAAAAGAAAAAAAATGTGAAAGAAAAACACTCATGATTCCTGTGGGAGCCATTTTGTAAAGAACAGCTGCAAAAGCAAATTTCACGTTTCACTCTGTCGCAATCCCAAGTAACTGAGAGGACTGCTTTGCCACTTCTATTTTTGTAATGTCACACGCCCACAGAGAGATCACAGGAAAGCTAGCTAGAGGAAAAAATGGTTCTCCCTTTATACCACTACCCTTCAGAGACAAGCATTTCTATTGCTGCTAACGAAGGCTAATATACATAGTAATCAGAAAAAAGGACAAGAGATAACCAATTGACCAATCAATCACTCAATCAGATTACTGAATTTATGTTCAGAATATGAATATCAGAATTTGAATATAGGTTTTTTGGGGTTTTTTTTTGAGTACATGGTGGGAGAGTTAGGCATTTCAACAAGAAACAGTTGGAAGTCAAAGTGGAAGGTAATACTGCATAAGACTGATGGAATGATTTACAGAATCACTTGGCAAAATCCTTCTGATCATTTCTTTTCTCTCTTTTCAAACAGGCTCTGTCCCCACAGCTCCACTGAAATTGCTGTTGCCAAGATTCACACTTGAAAAGTCAAATTTCCTAACTAGAAGAAAAATATGGTTCACCCCACAGTGTGTTATAGATTTAATTAATCATCACTTGGATGTACAATGCCTTATACTTGGGCAAGGACCAGTGGTGCTAAAATGATTGAACCTGATGCACAAGAACTTTCTTTCCTCTTTTAAGAAGAAGACTATTTAGCCATTTTCCTTCATTCATTAGTTGATTCATGCATTCAACAAATATTGTTTCCAACTCTCAGGCTTGGTTCTAATCTCTGGGACTGTGACTGAGGACTTTGAATAAGATAGACACTATTTTGTTCTTATGGTGTTTATATTGTTGTTATTTACTGTGGAGTCAGCTCCTGACTCATAGTGACCCCTTGTACAAGGGAATAAAACATTTCCCAGTACATGCATATGCAGCTATAGGTATTTTTGTGGACATGTATATACATGTTTGTATGTGCTGCATAGCTATTCATATATACAATAAAGCACATAAGGGCATGGTTAGGAATATTTCCTAAACATATTCAAACATCTCATGAGATTGATTTACTGGGTTTGAAAGCTCAAGACCATAGATTCGTGGAACAACTAGGTCAATTGGAACAATTTAAAGATAACGTTCTACATACTAGTTTGGTGAGTAGCTTCTGGGGTCTTAAAAGCTTGTAAGCAGCCATCTAAGGTAAAACTACTCTCCTCTTCCTGCCTGGAGAAAGAAGAGTGAAGGAAACTAAAGACTCAAGGAAGAAGTTAATTCACAGAGCTAATGAGTCACACAGGAGCTCTGGTAGCATAGTGACTAAGGCACTTGACTGCTCACCAGACAGCTGGCGGTTCAAACCCACCAGCCACTCCTCGGAAGGAAGGTTGGGCAATCCTACTTCCGTAGTGATACTGCCTCGGAAACCCAAGGAGGGGTCGCTATGAGTCGGGGCCGACTCGATAGCACATAACAACAACAACAACGAGTCACACAAACCCTAGCCTTTTCTGGCCTGAGACCTGAAGAGCTAGATGGTGCCAGCTACAATTACCGACCTTTTTGACCAGGGACACAATAGAAGATATGAAGATATTGATGAGAATGGAAGAAAAGTGTAGAACAAAACTCCAATCCTTAAAAATAAAAGGAAAAGCAGACTTATTAGACTGATAGAGACTAGAGGAACCCCTAGGACTGTCATCCTAAGATATCCTTTTAACCTAGGCCTGTAGCCACTCCCAGTGCTCACTTTTAAGTTAAAAGATTGGCCTATGAAGTAAACAATAACACCTGTAAGGAATGTGCTTCTTTAAACAACTAACTACATGAGACCAAACAGTCAACAATTTACCTAAAAGCAAAGAAGAGAAGGCAAGGAGGGGCAGAGAAACTGGATGGATGAAAATGGAGAAAAGAGAATGGAAATGGTGGAAGTGATAAAGCATTGTATGGATTGTAGCCAATGCCACAGAACAATTTCTGTATGAATTGTTGAATGGCAATCTCATTTGGTATGTAAACTTTCACCTAAAATACAATAAATTGTTAAAAACAAACAAACAGTGGCAAGATGGGTGTAATATGTAAGACAAACTGCTTAGATCCTCTACAGCAAATAAATGAGAAACCAATTTGAAAGAGACAGATGATAATCCTGGAATGCTGAGCTTGGAAGGAAAGGATAAAGAAGTAGATCAAATACTGACTAATAGAAGAAACTGAATGAAAACAGCAAAATAAGGAGACAAAAGGAACGGTGGACTGTTGACTGGCCTGACAGTGTAAATATTCTGAATATTTGCAAGTACTGTTATGATCAGGGCAACAATCTGGTAATCGGCTCTACTTGACAAGGACTACATGGCTCCACACTGGTGGCTGGTAACCAGAGAAGTGTGATATTCCCCTTGCTCCCTTTATACCCTATACCATTCCAGTGAACAGAAGTGTGGACTTCCCCGACTCTTATCCACCTTCTAAACTGGCAGGAATTCCATCCTAGACTGGTCACCCTGCCACCAGCTGATTTCTGGGTATGAAGAAACTGGTTCTGGGACCAGGTGCCCTATTCCTAACTGCCTAGTGAGATGGCAGGAATTTCTTCTAGAACAGGCACCCCTGTGCCCAGCTGCCTTTTTGGACAGTAAAAACTTTTTCTGGGACCAGACACCCTGCCTAAAGCTGCTTTTTGGGTCAGCAGGAACACCTTTTGGAGCCAGACATCTTGCACTCAGCTATCTTTTGGACTGTCAGGAACTTTTTCTGGGTGCAGGCACCCTGCCTCCAGTTGCCTTCTGAGTAGGCAGGTATTGGTTCCAGGACCAGACACCTAGTTCCCAGCCATCTTTTGGTCTAGCAGAAACTTCTTCTATGAACACATACCCTACACCCAGCCACTTTTGGAGATGGCAGGAACTTTTTCTGGGAACAGAAAACTCGCCTCCAGCTGTTTTTGTGCCTGGTAGGAACTCCTTGTGGAACAAGATGCCCTGCTTCCTGCTGCATGACTGGTCAGCATGAACACTGCTTGAATGCCCTGATCCTCATTTCTTTTTTTATTTTTTTTCTTTTTCTTTTCATTTTTTTAAAAATTGTTCTGTTTTCCCTCTTATCTTTCTTTCTTTTTCTGTTTTCTTTTCTTTCCTTCTGCTGGTTTTTGTTTTTTATTCATTTTTTTATTTCTTTCTATTTTTCTTTCATTTTCCCATACCTTGTTTTTCCCATTTTCTAATTTGTTTTTCATTACTATTCTCTATCCTTTGCACTCTTTTTTTCTTACCCTCTCCACAGATTTTGGATTTTCCTTTTTTATTTGTCCTTTTCTTTTCATTTCATTTATCTTTTTTTCTTCTGTTGTTGTTTGTTTAAATATCTTTTTGTTTCAATCTGTTGTTGTTGTTTTGTTTTTTGTCCCATCAATTGAGTGATAGCAACTGTGCCCACACATGCAACTATATCTGTACCTCCTGCAGCCCCTCTCAACTGTTTTACACAAGCAGCAAACAGAGAACTGTGCACACAGTTCCTCATCCTCAAACACACCTACCAGGAGACAGATGGTGAGTGCCTAACTGTTGTCAAACTAGTGAACAGAGTAAAACACCAGCCCCATACCCTAGGATAGATCAAAACAAAAATAAGCAATCAAATGAACAAACAAATAAAACACCAACATATATAATCACCAATTAAATACAAATACAATGACGCTACAATGTCTCAGAGACATCAGACAATCCCAGTTCACACACAAAAAAGCAAGGTAAAGTAATACAAACAAGAGACCAAAATACAGAGCCAGAAAACCCTCCTGGGGAAGCATATGCATTGAAACTACCTGACAAGGAATTCAAAAGAATTATATTTCAGTGCCTTCAAGAGATTGAAAGATAGATCAAGGAAAACACTGACAAAGGAAAACATGAAAATCTAGAAGAATTCAGTAAAACAAGACAAGAAGAAAGTGAAAAATAAATGAATGAAAAATTAGAAACCATAGAAAAATGGCAAATAGAAATCCAGAAGATTAATAGCAAAGTTTCAGAAACAGACAATACATTGAAAGGGCACATGACTATAAATGAATCAATGGAACACAGAAGTAACAAGATTGAAGATAAATCTCTCAATACACTTTCTTAAGGAAACATTCAGAAAAACTAAAAATAAAAAATGAAGAAAGCCAAAAATGTATGTGTAACTCCATCAAAGGGAATAATTTGGGTGCAATTGAAATTCCAGAACAGGGAGTGGTGAATAAAATCATAGAGAAAATTATCAAAGATTTGTAGGAGGAGAATTTCCATAACATGACGAAAGACAAGGAGGTAGGCACTCAAGAATTTCAACAAACTCCAAACAAGATATACCTCAAAAGAAAAGCACCAAAACATATAATTAAAATTTGCAAAGACAAAGACAAAGAAAGAATCCTGAAAGCAGCTTGAGAAAAACAAAAAGTTAACTACAAAAGGAAATTAGTAAAACTAAGCTCTGATTCCTTGGCAGAAACCATGCAGGTGAGAAGGTCATGGGAAAACATATAAAACCCTGAAATGAAAAAAAATTGCCAGCTAAGAAGTACAAGCCCAACAAAATTGTCCTTCAAATATCATAGTGAAATTAGGACACTTCCAGATAAATACAAATTAAGGGAATGTATAAAAACTAGACCAACCTTACAAGAGATGCTAATAGGAGACCCTATGACAAAGAACCAACAACAGCAGACAACAACCTGCGATTAACTGATATGACAGCATCACTTAGAAACCAACCCTGATGTAGAACTATCCAAAGTAAAATAAACTTACGAAACTGAAAACAACATCAATTTGTAAGTGAGGATAAAATACAAAGAAAAAAAGAGGAAATAAATAGTATAGTTACAGCACTTCCAAATGTAGAGGAAGTTAAGACAATTTTGAGATAGAATGGACTGTTTCAAACTTGGGAAGAAAACAATAAATCATAAGATAACCTCAAAGAAAATTAATAAATCTTCATATCAAAATTTTAAAAAAAGGAAGTCATAAATATTTGTCAGCCACTAACACAATAACCCCATACTCATTTTGTCACTGTTTTTTGTTTGTTTGTTTGTTTGTTTTTTAATTGTGCTTTAGGTGCAAATTTATGGAGCAGAATTTATTTTACATTTAACAGTTCATGTTCATTTGGTTTCACTCCCTGATTACCATCCCCAAACCTAAACCACTCTCCTCCTCTTCATTCCCAGTGACCAGTGGACCACCCCCCTATCCCTGTGTCCTTATTAGTTATACACTCCTGTCTGTCTACCTTTGCATCCATGTGAATGTTGCCACTCTGGTGCCTCATGGCTGATTGCTCCAAGGGATGTATCTCCAGAGAGTAGGTGGGTGCATTGCCCTGAGTTAGGTGTTCTGCATGTAAGTCTTATTACTGTTGGGCTGAGAGCCAGCCCTTGGAAGTGAGTTTTATCCTAGGCTCAAAGTGTATCCCAGGGCCATAGTCTTGGGGGTTCCACCAGACTCCATCTGACCAATAATTCTGGTTGTTATTGTGTTTTTGAATTTTGTCCATGTCTTTCCTCCCATTCTATTCAGGATCTCCAATTTTGATCCTTTCCTGAGTGAGGTTGGCATTGGTAGCCAGGAACCATCCAGTTTTTCTGGTCTCAAGGTTCATCATATCCTGGGGCTGATTGTTTCCAAACACCTTTGGTTTTCTTCACTCTTCTTCACTTCCAAAGAAAGGAGAAAATTAGCGGCATCTTAGATGGCCGCTTGAAAGCTTTTAAGACCCCAGTCACTACTCACCAAAGTAGGTTGTAGAACAAGATTTTTATGTATTATGTTGTTCCAATTAAGCCCGGAGTCCCCCAATACTATGGTACAGAGTCAGCAGATCTGGTGGTTCTCTCTCTCAAGGTGTCTGGCTGCCTATGAGGGATTGCTCTATGTCTGTCTTCTGTTGCCTCTGTAACAATTGCAGTGTCTGTGTAGGATTATCCTTAGCTGAATCTATCATTGGTCTAGAATATATTCCTGTTCACTGACCCCCATCTGATCTTCTCAGTTGTCTATGTATTTATCTGTAGTCTGGTGTTTGATGTCAGTGGTAGTGAAATATTGTGGATATACTGGTATTAGCCTCTGTCATCTACATTTTATATGCACAATTTGGTGTCCTCTCTTTCTCCAAAGTTTCATGCTGGTCACAGACTCTTTCTATACCATCCCTCCCCTTACCCAACACAGCCTCCAACTAGTCAGAAATTTTCCCCTCCCCTTCCCTCCCATCCCCAGTGATTTGTGCACCAGGGAACCTACAAAGTGAGTTCCCTTCCCTAAGCAAACCCTTCCTTTACTTATTACAGTAATGGGCTCATACAATATTTGTCCTTCTGCAATTGATTTATTTCACTTAGTATAATGTCCTCCAGGTTCATACACATTATGAGATGATTCACACATTCTTCATTGTTCTTTAATGTGTGTGAATTGTGTGAATGTACCATCATTTTGTTATCCATTCATCTGTTGATGGGCATTGTGGTAGTTAAGTTTGTGTGTCAACTTGGCTGGGCCTGGTTGAGTGGCTGGGCAGCTAGATGTAGTATTCCCCATGATGAGACTAGTAATCAACTCCGTGGTGGGATCTACTGTGAACAGCTGAGTAGCTGCCTTAGGGATGTGGTCTGATTCCTATGTATAAGGAGAAGCCTCGGGAAATGGTTTCTGGCTTATGGAATGCTTGAACCCTGCATAGAGCTGAGTCATTGTTCAGCAGCCTGCCATGCTTTGCCAACCTTGGGACTTTCAATGCACTTGAATTAATGGCCTGCCATGTGGTTTGGTAACATTGGGACTGTGCCTTTTTACTTGTCATCCTTGGGCTTGTCAGTCTCAGCAGCCAGCAACTGATGAAGAAAAGCCTCCACCTTCAGTGGGCTGGGAGCAGGAGGCAGAGCTGAAGACCAACGTTGAGGGGCTTTCACTCAGTCCCTAGAGCCTGGCACTTTAAACTCAGACTTAGAGCCTCCAAACTGTGTGAGAATAAACTCCTGTTTTTCAAGCCATATTCTTGTCAGAGTCATACTAGGTAACCAGCACGGGCATTTAGGTTGTTTCCATCTCTTTGCTAAGAAGCCAGGGAGACAACAGAGCAGAGAAGCCACCAGGCATCCAGGTAAGGGAAGGGACACAGGCCCCACCCCTGCCAGCCAGGAAAGCTAGGGAAAGAGAAACCAGAGGACACGATAGAGCAGAGTAGCAGCTAGGGATCCAGGTAAGGGAGGGACCCAGGCTCAACCCCCAAAAGCCAGGAAAGTGGGGTAAAGAGAAGCCAGGGAGACCGCAGAGCAGAGAAGCACCAGGAATCCAGGTAAGGGGAGGGCAGAGAGGTTTCAAACAGCTAAGTGAGACAAATTTGTCTGTCAGTTTGTCATAATATTGTGGCTTGCATGTTGCTGCGAGGCTTTCGACTGTGCCACCAGTTTCAATTGCCAGCAGGGTTGCACATGGTGCACAGGTTTTAATGAAGCTTACAGACTAGGAAGAAGAAAGAGGCCATCCAGTTCTCAAAGCTGTGGCCAGTGAGAACCTTATGAATAGCAGAGAAACACTGTCAGATTTGAATAGCCCAGAAACATTATCCAATACAGTGCAGGAGAACGAGGCCCTTAGGTCTGAAGGCTTTCAAAATATGACTAGAAAAGAGCTGCATCATCAAAGTAGGACCAACCTTACTGATATGGATAAAGTAAAGCTTTCAGGACCTCCATTTGCTGACGTGGCATGACTCAAATTGAGGAGAAACAGCTGCAAACATCCATTAACAATAGGAACATGGAATATACAAAGTATGACTCGAGGAGAATTGGAAGCTGTCGAAATTGAAATAGAATGCATAAAGATTGAAATCCTAGAGATTAGTGAGCTGAAATGGACTGGTTTGGGCCATTTTTAATCAAATAATCATATGATCTCCTATGCTGGGAATGACAATTTGAAGAGGAATGGCATGACATTTATCATCACAAAGGATGTTTCAAGATCTGTCCTAAAGTACAATGCTGTTAGTGATAGGATAACATCCATATGTCTACAAGGAAGACCAGTTAATATAACTGTTAATCAAATGTATGCACCAACCATCAAAGCCAAAGATGAGGAAATTGAAGATGTTCATCAACTTCTGCAGTCTGAAATTGACTGAATGTGAAATTAAGATATGTCAATTATCACTGGTGCCTGGAATGCAAAAGTTGGAAACAAGGAAAAATCACCGGTAGTCAGAAAATTTGCCTGTGGTGATAGAAATAATGCTGGAGATCACACGATAAAACTTTGCAATACCAACGACTTATTCATTTCAAATACCTTTTTTCAACAACACAAACACATGGACTTCACCAGACGGAGTACAGAGAAATTTGATTGACTACATCTGTGGCAAGAGGAGATGGACAATCTCAATATCTTCAGCCAAAACCAGACCAGGGGCTGATTGTGGAACAGACCATCAATTGCTCATATGCAAGTTCAACTTGAAGTTGAAGACAATTAAGACAATTCCACAAGAGCCAAAATATGACCTGGAATATATCCCTCCTGAAGTTAGAGACCATCTAAAGAATAGATTTGATGCATTGAACACCAATGACCAAAAACTGGAAAAATTGTGGGATGACATCAAGAATATCATCCATGAAGAAAACAAGAGGTCATTAAAAAGACAAGAAAAGAAGAAAAGACCAATATGGGTGTCAGAAGAGACTCTGAAACTTGCCCTTTGAACTGAGAGTAGCTAAAGCAAATGGGAGAAATGACAAGAATAAAGGAGCTGAACAGAAGATTTCCAAGAGTAGCTTGAACAGACAAAGCCAATTATTATAATGAAATGTGCAAAGACCTGGAGTTAGAAAACCAAAAAGGAAGAGTACAGCCAGTATTTCTCAAGTTGAAAGAATTGAGGAAAAAATTCAAGCCTCATGTTGGAATATTGAAAAGATTCTATGGGCAAAATATTGAATGATGCAGGAAGCATCAAAACAAGATGAAAAGAATACACAGAGTCACTGTACAAAAAAA
>NW_006921614.1:5684604-5687228 GCF_000298275.1 Orycteropus afer afer | reverse complement strand
TCACCATACTTATTCAATCTATATGCTGAGCAAATAATCCAGGAAGCTGGACTATATGAAGAAGAGTGTGGCATCAGGATTGGAGGAAGGCTCATTAACAACCTATGATATGCTGAAAACACAACTTTGCTTGCTGAAAATGAGGATGACTTGAAGCACTTTCTGATGAAGATTGAAGACTACAGTCTGCAGTTATGGATTACATCTTAATATAAAGAATACAAAAATTCTCACAAATGGACCTGTAAACAGCATCACAATGAATGAGAAAAGATTGAAGTTGTCAAAGACTTCACATTGTTTGGTTCTACAATCGATGCCATTGGAGGCAGCAGTCAGGATATCAGATGACCTATTGCACTGGACAAGTCAGCTGCAAAGGACCTCTTTCAAGTGCTGAGGAGCAAAGATGTCTCCTTGAGGACTAAGGTGCACCTGACACAAGCCTTGGTATTTTTAATCACCTCATATATACGTGAGATCTGGACAATGAATAAAGAAGGCCAAAGAAGGATTGATGTTTTTGAGATGTGGTGCTAGAGAAGAATGCTGAAAGTACCATGGACTACTAAAAGAACTAACAAATCTGTCCTGGAGGAAATGCAGCTGGAATTCTCCTTGGAATGACCAGACTTTGTCATGTTGTTGGAAGGGACCATTCCCTAGGGAATGATGTCATGCTTGGTAAGGTGGAGAGTTGAAGAAGGAGGGAAAGGTCTTCAATGAGATGGATAGACACAGTGGCTGCCATGATGGGCTCAAGTATAGCAGGGATCATGGAGCTGGTGCAGGACCAGGCAATGTTTCATTCTGCTGTGCATAGGGTCACTATGAGTCTGAGATGACTCGACAGCACCTAACAACAAAACAACATCTCTTTGCTATAGTGAATTTTGCTGCGATGAACATGGGTGTGCATATGTCTGTTTGTGTTCTCTCACCTCTTTAGGATATATTCCTAGTAATGGAATTGCTGGATCAAATGGTATTTCTATTTTCTGTTTTTTAAGGAAATACCATACTATTTGTCACAATGGTTGTACCATTTTACAGTCCCATCAGCAGTGTATGAGAGTTCCAATCTCTCCACAACCTCACCAGCATTTATTATTTTCTGTCCTGTTGAACTATGCTATTATTGCTGGGGTGAGATGATATCTCATCATTGTCTTGATTTGCATATCTCTAAGGACTAACGATCGTGAGCAATTCCTCCTGTGTTTGTTAGCCATCAGCGTATCATCTTTACTGAAGTGTCTGGTCACATCCCTGGCCCATTTTTTAATTGGATTGTCTTTTTGGCATTGAGGTGTGGTAAGTTTTCTATAAATTTTGGAGATAAGTCATATCTCCAAAATTATGTCAGATATGTCATAGGCAAATATTTTCTCCCAATCACCTGTAGGTTCTCTTTTTACCCTTTTAGCGAAGTCTTTTGATGCATATAAGAATTTAAATTTTAAAAGGTCTCAGTCATCTAGTTTCTCTTCCACCTTCTGTGCATTCTGGATTATGCTTGATAGTCTATTTATGCTGTAAATTTGGGCCCTTAGATTTGCCTCTATTTTGTCTTTGATGAACTTTATAGTTTTGGGTTTTACATTTAAGTCTTTGATCCAACTTGAGTTTGTTTTTGTATATGGGATGAAGTATGGGTCTTGTTTCATTTCTCTGCAAGAGGATATTCAATTTTGCCAGCGCCATTTGTTAAAGAGGCTATCTCTTCCCCATTTAATGGGTTTTGGTCCTTTGTCAAAAACCAGCTGTCCATAGACGGGTGAGTCTATCTCTGGACTTTCAATTCTGTTTCATTTGTCTGTCTATCATTGTACCAGTACCATGCTGTTTTGACTACTGTGGCTGTATAGTAGGTTTTGAGATCCAGGAGTGTGAGACCTCCCACTTTGTTCTTCTTCAGAAGTGCTCTGCTTATCTGAGGTCTCTTTCCTTTCCATATGAAGTTAGTAATTGGTTTTTCCATATCCTTAAAAAATGTTGTTGGTATCTCAATCAGGATTGCATTAAATGTGTGTATCGCTTTGGATAGTATTGACATTTTCTCAATATTCAGTCTTCCTGTCCATGAACAAGGCAGGTTCTTCCATTTATGTAGATCCTTTGTAGTTTCTTGTAGTAGTGTTTTATAGTTTTCTTTGTATAGGTCTTTTGTGTCTCTGATAAGATTTATTCCTATTTTATCTTTTTGGTAGCTATTGTAAATGATATTGTTTTCCTTATTTCTTTTTCAGAGGTCTCTTTGTTGATGTAGATGAATCCAACTGACTTTTGTATGTTGACCCTGTATCCTGCCACTTTGCTGAACCTATTAGTTCCAATAGCTTTTTTGCTGAGTCTCTTAGGTTTTCTATGTATAGGATCATGTCATCCAGAAATGGAGATAGCTTTCTTTCTCTTTGCCAATATGGATACCTTTTATTTCTCTTTCTTGCCTTATTGCCCTGGCTAGGACAATAAGCTCTGGTAGCATACTGCCTAAGGCATTTTACTGCTAACCAGAAGGCTGATGGTTCAAATCCACCAACCACTCCTCGGAAGGAAGATGGGGCAATCTACTTCTGTAGTGATACTGCCTCAGAAACCCAAGGAGGGGTTGCTATGAGTTG
>NW_006921614.1:5657226-5683824 GCF_000298275.1 Orycteropus afer afer | reverse complement strand
TGAGTGGGATTGTTTAGGTAGGTCTTGTGTTTCTAGAAACTTGTCCATCTTGTCTAGGTTCTCAAATCCATTGCAGTACATTTCTTCATAATATTCTGTCAATATCTTTTTTATTTCAGTTGGTTCTGTTGTGATGGCACTCTTCATTTATTATTCTTGTTATTTATATGTTCTCTTTCTTTTCTTTTGTTACATTTGCCAGTAGTTTGTCAATTTTGTTAATCTTTTCAAAGAACCAGCTTCTTGTTTTGTAGATTTTCTCTTTTTTGTTGTTGTTATTGTTTGTTTGTTTTCTGTTTCATTTATTTCTACTCTGATCTTTAGTATTTCTTACAGTACTTCTGAATACTGTAGGTTTCTTTTGTTGCTCTTTTTCTAATTGTTGGAGTTGTTGAGTTAGAGTGTTGCTCTTATTTCTTTCATCTTTTTTGATACATACATTTATTGCTGTAAATTGACCTCTGAGTACTGCTTTCTCTGTGTCCCATAGATTTAGGTTTTGGTAGGATGTATCGTCATTCTTGTTTGTTTCTAGGAATATTTTTATTTCACTCTTTATTTCTTCTATTACCCAGTAGTTTTAGAGGAGTATATTATTCAACTTCCACATGTTTGATGTTTTTTCCTTGATCTTCCTATTATTAATTTCTAATTTTATAGCATTGTGGTCTGAGAAGATGCTTTGTAGTATTTAAATGTTTTTGATCTTACTGGGTTTGTTTTATGTCCTAACATATGGTCTATTCTGGAGAATGATCCATATGCACTGGAGAAGAATGCAAATTGTGCTTTTGTTGGGTGGAGTGCTCTGTATATGTCAGTGAGGTCATGTTGGTTGATTGTGTTGTTGAGATCCTCTGTATCTTTGTTGAGTTTTTTTCTAGTTGTTCTGTCCCTCCTTGAAAGTGGTGTATTAAAGTCTCTTACTACTATTGTAAAGTTGTCTCTTTTCTCTTTCAATTTAGTTAATATTTGCTTCTCATATTTTGGAGCACTTTCATTGGGTGCATAGATATTTATTATGGTAAAGTCTTCTTGGTTAATTGACCCTTTCAGCACAATATAGTGTTCCTTCTTTGTCCCTTATGTGGTTTTTCACCTTGAAGTCTTTTTTATCAGAAATTAATATTGCCACTTCGGCTCTTTTTTTTGGTTACCATTGGCTTGGTATATATTTTTTCACCTCTTGACTTTTCATTTATATTTATCTTTGTGTCTAAAGTGGGTTTCTTATAGGCAACATGTCAATGAGTCTTCTTTCCTTATCCAATCTGCCACTCTCTTTCTCTTGACTGGTACATTTTGTGCATTCACATTGAGTGTAATTAGTGATAGGTATGAATTGATTGCTGTCATTCTATTGTGTTTTTTTGTCATGTTGTTGGTGTTTCCTTCATCCATATGCTTTTCTGTGCTGAGTTCCTTTTGTTATCAAGAGTTTCTTCTCTTCTTTATTGTTGGTATTCCAATGAGGTGTATGTTGTTTCTTTTCATGTCATTCCATATAATTCTTAGGTTTTCTTCATTTTTCTTAACTCTTTGTTCTGCTTTTTCTTCATACAGGCTAGTGTCAAGGGATTTGTCTTCTAGTTGAGAAATATATTCTTCAGCCAGTTCTAGCCTATTCTTCTGTGCTTCCACTGTGTTGTGTAATTCCACAATTTTAGTATTCATCTTCTTGATTTTTAACTGCTGTTTTTGTATGAGTTCTGATTATAAATTAATCTTGTTATTTTGTTCTTGAATTGTTTTCCTGAATTTTTCCAGGGTACCCTCTATGTTCTTCTTGGTTCTGTTTGTGGTTTATTTGAGCCTTTTTAGAGTTCTATAGGCATATCTTCTAAATTCCTTGGATAATTCTATTGCCTCTTCTTCTTCCATGTTTAATGTTTTTTTGTTGTTGTTGGGGATTTTATTTCTGTTGTCTTGTCCTTTTTTTGTTTGTTTGTTTTTATTTTTGATTTGTGGTTGCCTGTTATTTCCTAGACATTTTGAAGTTGTTGTCTTTAACTGTGAGCTATGTATTGATTGTTTTTGCCTGGATTTTATGTTTAAATATATTTCCAAGGGTGGAGCTGGCGTATTTTATATTTTTGGTTATTAATTCAGGTGTTCTGGGTTGCTCTGCAGTTTTCTTTGTGTTGAAGAAGTCGCTATAGGGAATGTGGATACAGGTCTCTATTCATGGTAAAGGGGATTTAGAGTTAGGATGAGCTGGTGTTGTAGTGGCTTAATGTGGTTCTTCTGTGTTGCTGTGAGGCTGAAGGCTACTTCAAATTTCAAATACCAGCAAGGTCACCCATTGTGGACAGGTTTCAGTAGATCTTCCAAACTAAGACAGACTCAAAAGAAGGAAGGGGTGATCCACTTCTCAAAATATTGGCCAGTGAAAACCTTATGAATAGCAGTGAAACACTAGCTGATATATTTTTGGAAAATTTGTGAATAGCCCTGAAACATTGTCTGATATAGTGTCAGAAGATGAGCCCTTCAGATTGGGAGGCACTCAAAATATGACTGGGGAAAAGCTGACTCTTCAAAGTAGAGTCCACCTTAATGGCATGGATGGATTAAAGCTTTTGGGATCTCCATTTGGTGATGTGGCATGGCCTAAAATGAAAAGAAACAGTTGCAAACATCCATTAATAATCAGAAAGTGGAATGTACAAAGTATGAATCTAGGAAAAATTGAAGTTGTCAAAAAAGAAATGGAATGCATAAAAATTGATATCCTAGGTATCACTGAGCTGAAATTGACTGGTTTGGGCCATTCTGAAGCAGACAACCATATGATCTACTATGCTGGGAATGACAAATTGAAGAAGAATGGTGTGGCATTCATTGTCACAAGAAGTGTTTCAAAATCTATCCTGAAGTACAATGTTGTCAGCGATAGGATAATATACATATGCTTACAGGAAGACCAGTTAATATGCAGTTTTCTTTGTGTTGAAGAAATCACTGTAGGCAATGTGGATACAGGTCTCTGTTCATTGTAAAAGGGATTTAGAGTTAGGACGAGCTGGTGTTGTGGTGGCTTAATGTGGTTCTTCTATTGGGGGAGGCAGGTGAGAAGGGGGATAAAAGAAGAAGAGAAAAAGGAACAAAAAATGATTATTCAAATTTATGAACCAACTACCTAAGCCAAAGATTAGGAAATAGAAGATTTTTTTTTTATCAATTTCTGCAGTCTGAAATTGACCAAACATGCAATCAAGCTGTATTGATTATTACTGGTGATTGAAATGCAAAAGTCAGAAACAAAGAAGAATCACCAGTAATTGGAAAACATGGCCTTGGTGATAGAAATAATGCCAGAGATTCCATGACAGAATTTTGGCAAAGCAGTGGTTATACACCTGGACATTGCCAAAGTGACTACATCTGT
This sequence comes from Orycteropus afer afer, assembly GCF_000298275.1. Lineage (NCBI taxonomy): Eukaryota > Metazoa > Chordata > Mammalia > Tubulidentata > Orycteropodidae > Orycteropus > Orycteropus afer. The sequence continues at coordinate 5,680,436 of NW_006921614.1, read as the reverse complement.
GAAAAGAGGTGATGAAGAAGCTCAGTATCTTCAGCCAAAACTAGGCCAGGAGCTGACTGTGCAACAGACCAGCAATTCCTGATATGTAAGTTCAAGTTGAAGCTTAAGATGATTAAAACAAGTCCATGAGAGACAAAATATGACCTTGATCATGTCCCACCTGAATTTACAGACAATCTGAAAAATAGATTTGACCCATTGAACACCAGTGAGCCAAAACCAGAGGAATTGTGGGTTGACATCAAGAACATCATACATGAAGAAAGCAAAAGGTCATAGAAAAGACCAAAATGGATGTCAGAAGAGACTCTGAAACTTGCTTTTGAATGGAAAGTAGCTAAAGCATATGGAAGAAATGACAAGATAAAAGAGCTGAACAGAAGATTTAAAAGAGCACCCAGAGAAGCCAGAGTCAATTGTTAAAAGGCAATGGGCCAAGACCTGGAGTTAAAAAAAACAAAAGAGAAGTGCGCACTCAGAATTTCTCAAGATAAAAGAACTGAAGAAAAAATTCATGCCTCCAGTTGCAATATCGAATATTGATTCTATGGGCAAAATATTGAATGATGCAGGAAACATCAAAAGAAGATGGATGGAATACAAAGAATCACTGTATCAAAAAGAATTGGTCAATGTTCACCCATTTCAGGAGGGAGCATATGATCAAGAACCAACAGTACTGAAAGAAGAAGCCAAAGTTACACTGAAGGAACTGGCAAAAAAAAAAAAAAAAAAAAAAGGGGGGGGGGTGCTCCAGGAATTAACAGAATACTCTCTGAGATGTTTCAACAAATGTATGCTGCCCTGGAGGCACTTACTAGTCTCTGCCAAGAAATTTGGAAGACAGCTCCCTGACCTGGCCAACTTACTGTAAGAGATCCATATTTGTACCAATTCCAAAGAAAGGGGATCCCACAGAATGTGGAAATTGTCAAACAATATCATTAGTATCACATGCAAGTAAACTTTTGCTGAAGATGTTCCAAAAATGATTGCAGCAGTATATTGAGAAGGAACTTCCAGAAATGCAAGTTGAATTCAGAAGAGCACATGAAATGGGGGCTAGCATAGCTGATGTCAGATGGGTCTTGGCTGAAAGCAAAAAACATCAGAAATTACTAGTGTTTTATTGACTATACAAAGGCATTCGACAGTATGGATCATAACAAATTATACATGACATTGACAAGAATGGGAATTCTGGAATACTTAATTGTACTCCTGAGGAACCTGTGCATAGACCAAGAGGCTGTTGTTAGAACAGAACAAGGGGACACTGCATGGTTTAAAAATCAGGAAGTAAGTGCACCAAGGTTGCATCCTTTCACTGAGCCTATTCAATATGTATGCTGAGCAAATAATCCAAGAATCTGAACTATGTGAAGAAGAACACTGAATCAGGATTGGAGGAAGACTCACTAACAATCTGTGACATGCAGATGATACAACCTTGTTTGTTGAAAGTGAAAATGACATGAAGCACTTACTGATGAAGATTAAAGACTACAGTCTGCAGTATGGATTATACCTCAACATAAAGAAAATTAAATCTTCACAAATGCACCAACAAGCAGCATTATGATAAATGATGACCTATATGGCCTATGTGACCTTGAGAAGAGATTGAAGTTGCCAAAGATTTCATATTACTTAGTTCCACAATCAACACCGATGCAACCAGCAGTCAAGAAATCAGATGATGTATTGCACTGGGAAAATCTGCTGCAAAAGATCTCTTTCAAGTGCTGAAGAGCTAAGATGTCCCTTTGAAGACTAAGGTGCACCTAGCCTGAGATATAGTATTTTAAATTGCCTCCTATGTGTGTGGAAACTAGACAATGAATAAGGAAGACTGATGAAGAGTTGATGCTTTTGAATTGTGGTGTTGGCAAAGAATACTCAAAGTATCACAGATTCCCAGAAGAAATAGCAAATCTGTCCTGGAAGAAGTTCAGCCAAAATGCTCCTTGGAAGCAAGAATGGCCAGACTTCATCTCACTTACTTTGGTCATTGTGATAGTTGGAGCTGTGTGTCAACTTGGCTGGACCTCAGTTCTGTGTGGTTGTTCCCATGATGGGATCGGATGACTGTGTTCTGAGTGGACAATCTGTTCAAGGGGAGTTTCCCTAGGGGTGTGACCTGCTTCCAGGATATCCAGGGACATCCTGGGAAGAAAGACATTATTCTGTGGATCGAGATTCTGTTGTGCTGCCTATAACTGTCCGTGAGTGAGCAGTCCACTGTGCGGCCTGGAGATTTTGGATTCGTCATTTGTTGGAGTCAATAGCTAATGTACTGCCTGCCAGCCTTGAGCAAAAACTAGCAAAAGAGACAAGGAAGGACACTATATCATGATTAAAGAAAATTGAACAAGAGGACATAACCCTAATAAATATCTGCACACTCAATGGAAGAGTCCCAAAATACAAGAAGCAAACTTTAATATAAGTGAAAAGAGAAATAAACAGCTCCATAATAATAGCAGGAGTCTCTAATACACCACTTTTATTAAAGGATAGAACAACTGGAAAGAAACACAACAAAGACAAAGAACACCTAAACAATACAATCATCTTCACCTTATAGACATATACAGAATACTTCATCAAACAGCATAATATATTTTTTTTTCCAGTGCACACAGAACATGTTAGGTCACAAAGCAAGCCTCAATAAATTTAAAACATCAAAATACAGCAAAGCATCTTCTCAGATCACAATGCTATAAAATTAGAAACCAATAACAGGAAGATCAAGGAAAAAAAACAAGCACACACATAGAAACTGAGTAAACCTTCCTTAAAAACTACTGGGTAATAGAAGAAATTAAAAATAAAATTAAAGTATTATGTGAATCAAACAAGAATTATAGCAGGACTATATCAAAATCTTTGGGAGTCAGCCAAAGTAGTGTCCCGATGACAATTTATAGCAATAAATAGACAAATCAAAAAAGAGTAAAGATCTTGAATCAACACCTTAACCCAACATCTCCAACAATAAGTAAAAGAGTAGTAAAAAACACAAAAGCCTACAGTCACCAGAGAAATAATAAATATTTGAGCAAAAATAAATGAAACAGAAAACAGAAAAACAATATAAACAATCAACAAGATAGAAGCTGGTTCTTTGAGAAGATTAATAAAATAAAAAAACCACTGGCAAATTGAACAAAGGAAAAGAAGGAGAAGATAAAAACAACAAGGATAAAAAAATTAAATGGGCAATGTTACAACAGAACCAATGAAAATAAAAAGGATAATATCACGATGCTATGACTCAATGACACATAACAACAACATGAAGAACTGTACCCCCAAAAATGTGAAAATCTAGAAGAAATGGACAGATATCTAGAATTATACTACTTACCTAAACTAACACAGACTGAGGTAGAAGATTTGACCAGACCCATAACAAAAGAAGAAATTGAACAATTCATAAAACAACTATCAACAACAACAACAAAAAACTCCTGGCTCAAATGGCTTCATTGGAAAATTCTACCGAACATTCAGAAAACAGCTGACACCAATTCTACTCCCACTGTTCTGGAATATAGAAAAGGAGGAAATTTTCATGAATTCATTTTAGGAAGCAAGATTACTTTTATATGAAAGCCAGGCAAAGATATCACTAAAAAGAAATTAATAGACTGATATCGCTCATGATCATAGGCACAAAATTATCAACCAAATCCTAGCCAACAGGCTCCAAAATATATTAAAAAAATAATACATCATGACCAAGTGGGTTCATACCAGTTATACAAAGATGGTTCAACATTAGGAAAACAATCAATGTAATTCACCACATAAATAAAACTAAGGAAAAGAAGTACATGATCATATCAATTGACACAGAAAATGCATTTGACAAAATCCAACACCCATTTCTGACAGAAACGCTGAACAAAATAGGAATAGGGAAGCGCTTCAACATAATTAAGGACATATATACAAAACCAACAGCCAAAATTATTTTCAATGGGGAAAGAGTGAAAACACTCCCCCTTATTAATGGGTACCAGAGAAGGATGTCTTTATCATCTCTCCTATTCCATACTGCATTGGAAATCCTCCTTAGAGCAAGAAAGCAAGTAGGGGAAATAAAATGCATCCAAATTATCAAGAATAAGTAAAACTATCTTTATTTGTAGATGATATGATTGTATACTGGAAAATCTCAAAGTCATTAAGGAAATTACTGGAATTAAGTAGTGCCTAGGGAGCTCTGGTAGCATAGTGCCTAAGGCACTTGACTGCTCACCAGAAGGATGACGGTTCAAACCCACCAGCCACTCCTCGGAAGGAAGGTTGGGCAATCCTACTTCCGTAGGGATATTGCCTCAGAAACCCAAGGAGGGGTCGCTATGAGTTGGGGCCGACTCGACGGCAAATAACAACAACAACAAGTAGTGCCTAAGGCACTTGACTGCTAACCAGAAGGCTGGTGGTTCAAATCCACCAGCCACTCCTGGGATGGAAGTTTGGGCAATCTACTTCCATAGTGATACCACCTCAGAAACCCAAGGAGGGGTCGCTATGAGTCAGGTCCTACTCGAGGGCATATAACAACAACAACAACAATTGAAAGATTCAGCAAGGTGGCAGGGTACAAGATCAACAAAAAAATCAGTTGGATTGATTTATACTAATGAAGAGAACTATGAAAAGGAAATCAGAAAAGTAATACAGTTTACAATAACCACCCAAAATATGAGGTATTAAAGAGTAAATCCGTAGCTCTGGTGGCATAGTTTCTAAGGCATTTGACTGCTAACCAGAAGGCTGGTGGTTCAAACTCACTTGCCACTCCTTGGAAGGAAGATTGGGCAATCTACTTCCGTAGTGATATTGTCTTGGAAACCCAAGAAGGGGTAGCTGTGAGGTGGACCCAACCCAACAGCAGTGAGTTTTTGAGTTTAAAGAATAAATTTAATCAGAGAGAGAAAAAAAGACCTATGCAAAGAAAACTACAAAACACTGCTACAAGAAACCAAAAGAGTTCTGTATATATGGGAGAATATTCTATGGTCATAAGTAGGAAGACTTAACATTGTGAAAATGTCAATACTACCCAAAGCAGTCTACAGATATAATGCAAACCCAGTCTAGATTCCATCATTATATTTTAAAGAGATGGAAAACTTAATCACTAACTTCATGTGGAAAGCAAAGAGACCCTGGATAAGTAAAGCACTACTAAAGAAGAAGAAGAAAGTAGGAGGCCTCATACTCCCTAATCTCAAAACCTACTACACAGCCACAGTAGTCAAATAGCCTTGTGGGGGTACAAAGAGATAGTCTCTTTAATAAATAGTGCTGGCAAACTTAATTATTCATTTATAGAAAAATGAAACAGAACCCATATCTCACACTATATACAAAAACAAATTCAAGTTGGATCAAATACCTGAACATAAAACCTAAAACCATAAAGATAATCAAAGAAAAATAAAGACAAACTCTGGAACCATAATGTAGGGCATACATACACTATCAAATATAACTAAAATTGCACAAACACCAACACAATGCAACGCACTGCTGTTGAATTGCATCTGACTCATAGCACCCCTCCTTGGGTTTCCAAGGCAGTATCATTATGGAAGTAGATCGCCCAACCTTCCTTCTGAGGAGTGGCTGGTGGGTTTGAACCACTAGCCTTCTGGTTAGCAGTCAAGTGCCTTAGGCACTATGCTACCAGAGCTCCCTTGTTAGCCATTAGAGAAACGCAAATCAAAACTAAAATGAGGTATCATCTCACTCCAGTGCTCATAGAAAAATAGAAACAAAAATAATTATAAATGCTGGAAAGAATGTGGAGAGACTGGATCCCTCATACACTCTTGATGAGACTGTAAAATGGTGCCACCTCTGTGGAAAATGGTATGGCGCTTCCTTAAACAGCTGGAAATAGCAATACTGTATGATCCAGTAATCCCACTACTAGATATATATCTTAGAGATATAAGAGCCATGATACAAGCAGATATATGTACACTTACGTTCATCATAGCACTATTCACAACAGCAAAAGGATGGAAACAACCTAAACATCCTTCAGCAGAAGAATTGATCAACAAACTATGATGCGTACACACGATGGACTATTACTCAAGGTTAAAGAGCAATGATGAATCTGCTAAACATGGATGAATTTAGAGGACATTATGCTGAGTGAAATTAGTCAATCATAAAAAGATAAATATTGGATAAGACCACTACTATAAAAAGTCAAAACCAGAAAAGGGTTTCACAGAACAAGAAATACTCTTTGATAGTTACCAGCTCTGGTAGCGTTGTGCCTAAGGCACTTAACTGCTAACCAGAAGGCTGGTGGTTCAAACCCACCAGCCACTCTTCAGAAGGAAGATTGGGCAATCTACTTCCATAGTGATACTGCTTTGGAAATCCAAGGAGGGTTTGCTACGAGCCAGGTCCGACTCGAGAACACATAACAACAACAATGACAGGGCTGTATAGGGTAGGGAGGGTCAACCACTCACTAAAGGCTAGACACATTAACTTGGGTGAAAGGAATAAATAAAGAAGACAAAACAAAGAAATTGTTTCCACTTCTTGCCATCAAAAGCAACAATGCATTAAGTTTGCATATGCAAGCACCTTTGTGTATTTGTCTGATGATATTTCCTTAAGATAAATTTCAAAAAGTAAAATAAAAATAAAAGAAATATCTAGGTAGTTCGCCCTAAGTGTTATTAGTGGCAAATCTGAGGCTAGCATTCAAATATTCTACCAACCTGCAATGAGATTTCTCCCATCTGACTATTCTGAATTATATAATGAGCAAGTAACATGAGTGTAAGTGTATAGCCTAGATTGTTCTTCCAAAAAGAATTCATCTGGCATTTCTATTGTGTTCATGATATAAGCAGTCGATTACATCAGACAAAAGAATTTGTGGGAGCTAGGAAACAAGGTATGGCTGCAGACAGAGGGATTTAATGGGTCTATGGAGGACCATCTGTTTTCTTTGTCAGATTTTCAGCATTAATTTTATTAGCTTTGAAAAACAGGTAACTTTCCTTTCTTTAATATAAAAATACAGGTAACTAACAGGAACACTAAACCAGCAAGAAAAAATTAATAAAATCAGCAGGCGACATTTACTAGGTAGATCTTTTTAGCATGCACAATATATTAACATTTTCCAAGGACAAGTTCACGCTTTTTGCAAAGCTAATGCTTTATTTCCTTAGTTTATCATTGCCGTGAGTAAAATATTAATGAGGGCCACCCTTCTGAACAAAAATCATCTTCTCTGATTTACCAAGGTGTTTCTATGATAAGATTTTATCTTAAAAATTATTTTTAAAATGCAAACATAAGAGTGGTGAGATATTAATATGATAATAAATGATTATTGGGTTTTCTGGGATTTATCTGATTGGTATAGAACAGGGTCCTCCAGAAACAATATCTGGGGTTCGTAAGTGTACCTCAGATAGTAGTAGAGGGAATGAGCAAAGAACAAAATCAGGGCTTTGAAACAGTTCATTCCAATTCAAACCCCTGCTGACAATTTGCATTTCCACCCAAGACATACTGAATCAGAATCTATGTTTTAACAAAATCACCTTTAAAGGAAAACAAAAACAAAAACACCATCATAGCACTTTGTTAGATTTGGATTTGCAGAGACCAGGGAATAAAAGGAGTACTGGTGATTCCAGTGAGGCTGTGGACTTACCCTGTGATAGTTTCCTTGATATCTGACTGCATAACAGCACCTGGAAGAACACTAAGATTTTTCCAGATTTGTGGAGTATGAGTCATAATGGCAGGAAAAGCCAGATGGAAATCTCTGGAAATGATCCCTCTCTCGTACTGAATCCTGGTGGGAATACCTGCGAGTGCCACCCTCAAAGATTTAAAGCATGCAAAAATGGTAGTTCCTCTTTCAACGTAACCATTTGGCCTTTGTAAGACCAGGCGGATTATGGTGACTAATAGAGGGGTATCAAAATTTATCCAAGTGACAGTCCCAAGTACGGCTGTTGTGCTGGATGAGGGGTTTCTACTAGACTTAGAACCCAGCCTGTAGCATTTAATATGTGGATTTTGATTTGGCAAATTCATTTTTCCCTATGTTTACCAAGAAGAGGAATCAGAAATATTTCACAGACACCTAGAACATATAGTGCTGCACATTTATTATCCATACCTCTTCTGATCTTTGCCATAATATAATAGAAAGGAAATTGATCATCTGGACAGTGCCAGATAATCATCCTTGGCCACAATATCGATGGCATTTTATTACTCAGATGTGGGGAGGAAGGAGTTGCAAGTATTCCATATACACTGGGAAGACAAGTGTGTGCTAGAAGACAAGAGAAAAACCCTACAAAGATTCAGTGATATTTCTAGAAGTTGGGAGGTCTAGGGCATACCAAAATAGACCCTCCAAGGTAAAGAACACATTATTTCACTTTGCACCTTCTATTTCTAACAAAGAAGCACAATGTTTGATAAGCATCTTTGGAATTTGGGTATATCATATACTATGCTTGGAAGTCCTTCTACAATCAATTTATTGGATGATCAGATAGCTCAAAGTTTTGCGTGAATCCAGAGCAAAAATATCTCTGTGCAAGTTCAGGCCATAGTATAAGCATTCCTACTATTGAAGCCATATAACTCAGCAAATCCAACAGTGCTCCAGATATCTGTCATAGAAAAAAAGCCTGTGTACAGTCTAAGACAAATCTCAATAGCAGAGGCACAGTGCGGAGCTCAAGAGTTCTGGACCAAGTCATACCATCTGCATCTGAAAACTATTTGCTACTCAAAAAACAGCTCTTGATAGGGATTGAGTGTTTGATTATGGGATGTTGAATGATTATGTGAGATTGTAATGACAGCCACCAAGTCATAGAGGTGGTCAGGCTCAATAGTAATGTCATTATTCAATGAAAATGGTACACTTGAGATTGGACCCAAACATCTATGGAAAACACAGATTATACAAGGTGGTCTAGACACCATGCCACATATCTCCATTGCACTAATGCTTTTATCTCATTCTACAGCTATGTGAGCTGAAATATGGACTGCTTGCAAACTATAGCCCTAGTAAGCAGTTGCAATCATGTAAGTGGAGAAGGAATATCCTCCCAGTGGAAAGAGCTGTGTGCAATATATCTGTCTCTCATATTTGTGTGGAAGGAGGAGTAGTTCAAGGTAAAGGTAAAGCTACACATGGCCTCATGGACATCGATGAATGGTTTGACTGGGTAAGAGGTGAAAAAGTAGCAAGACAGAAATATCAGGAAGAAGGAAACCTGGGGAAAAGCATGTTGGAAGCACCTGTAGGACTGGCCACAATGTGTATGAGTCTTTGTGTCAACAACAGTAGCTTAGCCACTCAATCATTCAAAAGCAGCAAAGGAGGTGTGATGATGGGGACATGGACATGGACTGCATTATCTCTACCCTATACCACATCCCCAGAAACTGCCAGGCTCTTTCTATTCCAGAGATTACCAATATGGTGACCAAGGCATTAATTATTAGATTCAGACAGAGAAGCTTAGTATTTCAGTCCATTGTTTTTATTCCTTGAGAATGAACCTAGCTTTGAATAATTTTTATCTTGTCTTCCTAAAACACTATTATGTTAATTATACCTAAAAGAAACATTCTCTTAAACATACATTCCTTTTTTCCTTTTACTGTTTCTTCCCTAAATAATTGTCATTTAGTGTTGTAAGTTAAATCTGACAGCATAACCAATAACTTGTATATGGAGTAAAAAAAGGAGTACTCTTGTAAGCCAATTCCTTTATTAAAGATCTATGCATTTTTACAGTCTTCTACTTAAGCTAGTATTTTCAAAAGAAAACTTTTTTTTTTTTTTTTTACAGTCTAATATCTGATTTCTACAAGGAAGACTAAACTTATAGCTAAATGTGGTCTTTGCCAACTCAATTTAGTTGAGAGTTTAGAAATCTGCATATCAATGTTTCTATAGATTAATTATTAATGTTTAAATAAAGTCATAATTAGTGTGCATTTGTGATTATATGTGTACTCATTCTCTTACCTAAGCTGACAAGATGTTTTCAGAATGGGGTTTTTATAGGAGAGTACACAAAATTGGTCTGGGGTGTGTGACTGCTCTTCCTATTTGTGCCAATATATCAATATAGGATTGCTTTTCCTTGCACTATTTATCACTCAGTATATCTCAGCATAAACTTCTTCCATTGCATTTTTGATAAAGAAATATATTTTTTTGAATAATAGGAAAACAAACAAACAAACTAATGGGTTAAGGAGTGGCCTCTCATTATCACTTCCAGTAACCCACTTGAGAAGATTTATGCTTCCTCTCCCTGAAACATTGGATTCATCTTGATTAGATATTCTGGTTCACAGTGCATGGAATCCAGAATTCATATTAGGTATGCCACTTGACCATTTTGAATTCCTTATGCCAATTGTCATATTGATGGGTATAACCAACTTTGATTATCTTAGGATCTGTGGATGCTGGTAGATGAAGGAGAAGGAGGGAGGTATATAGAGAAGTCAGGGATGCTTTCTTGTGCTTCTGTGTCCAGTGATAACCATAAATGGAAGTTGCAGCAATCATGACATGACTAAGGCACAGTAACCAGTGGCTCAGACTTCTCAAGTGTAAATATCTGGGTTAACCATTGCACAAATAACCTAAGTTACCAGATATGCTGAATAAGGGTGAAAGGAATTTAGAATGGGTCGAAGAGTGAGATGATGAATATCTCTTATGTTCTTGAGACCAACTGTAGCAGCAGAGACTGTGGCTTGTCATGTTAATCTTCCTATTGAAGTTTAATTTTGTTTTAGAGAAATTGTGACTAGCTTTCATCTTGAAGAATCAAAGTTATCAGACACTTTATCAGGCAGCATGAACTTAACAGAGGATATAAGTTGATCAGAGCACTCAAGCAGTAGATCCTGTTGATACTTTGTCTGCATTTTATTGACTTTTACTGTTCCTTTGTTCCTTTATTCTACAAGCATCTGGGATCCTCTTCCTGAAGTCATTCTCTAGTTACAGAAGTGTGTTTGTTCTATGTGTGGGCTGGCCTGAAATGCCAGGAACTTAATTCCCTCAGAATGAGACCTCAACTGATGTCAGTTTAGAGTCAGTAAATAAATAACCCATCCACCTCACTTTCAGGTGGGACAACTCTGAATTAGGTTATCTGTAGTTTTCCAGAAGCCTCTAATGAGGTGAGCCTCAATTGCCCACAGTGGCAACCTCATTAATATGCTCCACATTTGCTTCCTTCCTTTCTTATCTCACTACTGCAGCCCTTGGTTCCTTCTGTAATGAGTCTTACCATCTCTATGTCAAACAAAACCAAGCCCGTTGTCACTGAGTGAATTCCAACTCACAGTGACCTTACAGAACAGAGTAGAACTGTCCAATAAGGTTTCCAAGGCTGTAATCTTTATGGAAGCAGACTGCCACATCTTTCTCCCATGGAACGGCTGGTGGGTTTAAACTGCCGACTTTTTGTGCTTAACCACTATTAGATAACCGAAGAACTGAAAAACACTTCAATTTCTATTACCTTTTCCCAACTTACATGTAATTGTTACTGTATATTTCCATAATTTACTTTTTAATTTAGTATTATTGTTGCTTCATAAGTCAATATTCACATTGTTTGCTCTTTATTACTTCCTGTATCTTTAAACTTTAAACTTTCCTTCTACTTGAAGTACAGCCTTCAGAATTTTCTTAAATGAGATTCTGCTGGCAGTTTCTCTCAGTTTTTATTTGACAGAAAATATCTTTAGCTCACCTTGATTCTTCAATAAAGTGTGCTTTCCGTGGGTATAGAATCTTAGTTTGACAATTTTTTTCTATCAGCATAATAAAGATATCATTCCACTGTCTTGCTTCCGGTGGTTAGTATTGAGAAATCAGCTCTCATTCTAATTCTGTTAAGTGCATCTTTTTCATGTGGTTGCTTTAAGATTTTCTGTTTGTCCTTGTACCATTTCACAATGGTGCACGGATATGTGAATTTATTTTTTGTTTTGTTTTTCAAATTCGGCTTGACATCCATTTGGTTTTTGGAATCTGTGGATTGATGTCTTTAATCTGTTCTAAAAAATGCAAAATCATTATCTCCTAGATATTTATTACACTTACCTCATCTTCTTTCAGTTTTCTTCATATTAAATGAAAGCTAGACCTGCACTAGTCAACACGGTAGACACGACACATATGTAGCTACCAAGGCTCCAAACTAGTTCATTCCAGTTTGACCATTTGCTGAGATTTTGCATTTCCAAGCCAGATACACTGAATCAGAATCTACATTTTATGAAGATCTCTCTCTTGTATTTTAGATTTACCTAAAGGAGCCCTGGTGGTGCAGTCGTTAGGTGCTCAGCCATAAACTGAAAGGTCAGTGGTGCAAACTCACCAGCTATTCCACAGGAGAAAGATATGGCAGTCTGTTTCCATAAAGATTACAGCCTAGGAAACCTCATGGAGCAGTTTGACTCTCTTGTAGAGTCTCTATGAGTTGAAAAGACCCTATGGCGATAGGTGTTTTTTGTATCTACCTGACGCATTATATCTTTCAGTATATTCATATATTCAACTATATCTATTTTAATTATTCCTTAAGTTTTTAGTTTTTTTTAATTTTATACTTTGTATTTCTTCTTTTTTATGTCTGCTCTGCCACTTTTTGTTTTCCTTTAAACATTCATATATTTTAAGCTCTTCTTCACCTTCAAACTTATTTAGCATAATTATTTTATGATCCATGTCTGATAATTATAATATCTGAAATCATTGACAGTAGACCCTTTTTTCTGTTATTTCTCCTAGTGCTTAATCATGGAATCTTATTTCTTTGTGTAACTATCCTTAGCAATAATATATATATATATATTTAATGTAGGAATAATTTGAGATGTAGGAGGTGAGAATATATGTTTGCTTTTACCAGTTTTCTGGGGATAACTAGTGCATGACCACTTCAATCCAAGTTTAAGTCTTGAGGTCCCTAGATCAGCCAAGGGAAGAGAATCTGTATTGTTAAGTCAACATAAATGCTGGCTTGCTTCTTATTCGCCTCAACCCTGAAGTTAAAATCTTTGGCGCCAGACTTTAAGTGGAAGTATATCCGATGTTTTGCTTTGGGTGGGGGCCGGGCTTTGGCTTTTGTCTCCCTTGTCCTGGGAGGCTGCCAAAACCTCAGATGAGTTTTTCAGCCACTTTCTCTGGATCAGCAAATGCCCTCACAGCAAAAGCTTTTAAGGTTATTTTGTTTTTCCTTTCCTATTTCATCTAGCTTTTTTATTTCTTCTCAGCAGGAAGATTTGTTCAAATTGTCTTGTTCACTATTTCTGAAAAAAAGAAGTTCCCCATTGAAAGTTCTGTTTTATGTCTCAAGTTTACTGATTTATCTCATCAGTAAAATGTTAATAATAATATTAATAATGCCAATCCATTCTTTTCTTGTGAATACCGAGCAAGATAAAGACCATAAATTACATAGTTCTCTTTAAAAGATACTTTATTGTTACTTCTTTCACCATGGTGGTATTTGAGCTTGGTTTTTCAGAAACAGACCTTGAATGGAAATTACTATAAAATAATCTCCAACAAAAACCTCAAATAATATTTTTGGTTTCCTTTAAGGATTTTCTCTGTTTCAGAATTCTTAAAAAGTGGGGAAAAGTTTCTTAAAAGATAATTCAATCTTAGTATCATAAATATATTAACAGAGTTGAAAGGGCTTTGAGTGGTAACTGAAACACACCCCATGTTAAAGGTGTAATTTTTCATTCTGTTTGTAAGAATCGATATCTTCAATACCATGGGTAAAGAGTCATGAAGCCAAAATCAGTGACTAATACAACAGAGGGAAAAGCCTTCATGATTTAATTTTATTTTTCTTAAAAGTTAAAATAAGTCCAATGGAACCCCCAAACATTAGAAATGCCCTATGTTTAAAATCCTTAAACTGCCCCAAATGCTAGTGGGTCTATGAAAGAAGCTTAATTCTGAAAACTCCAAAACTGTTTCAGTTTATGCCCAAGGCCTGCACTAAAGAAGTCAAAGCAGGGTCTATTCTATTTTCAAGTCTAAAAATATACACACTTTTATTAAGTTACTGCTGCAGATTTGAGGAGCTAAAATAACAAAGTTAAAATGTATTGCCAAATTTATCAGCAACCATCTAAAGGATACTAACACTGAGACCTATAGAGACTCTCTCCATACTATTTTTTTTTTTAAATTTTCTATTGTGATTGGGGTGCAAGTTTACAAAGCAGATGAATTTTATACTCAATATTTCCTTCACATGTTGTTTCACTACACCATTTACAATCCCCACAATGGAACAGCTCTCCTCCTACCTCCTTCCTGTGGTTACCTTTTCCCTGTGTCCTTCTTATCTGTGCATTCCTGTCTGTCTAGCTTTCCCCTTATGCAAATGCTGCTCTTCTGATCTCTCAGGGTTGATGGTTCTAAGGGGTGCATTTTCCTGGTGTAGGTGCTCACCTCATCTTTCTATTGTTTGGCTGAGAACTAACACATTGGAGAAAGTATAATTCCAGGCCCAAAAGTTAACCTGAGAGCCATAGTCTTAGGGATTTCACCAATTTCTATACAACTAGTAATGCTGGTCATTTTTATATTTTTGAATTTTGTTCCACATTTTCCTTTCCATTCTATTGAGAATCTCCAATTTTGATCCCTTTCTGAGTGGTTGGCATTGGTAGCTGGGCACAACGTAGTTCTTCTGGTCTCAAGGTCACATAGGCTGAGGTTCCCATGGTCCATTAGTCCCCTGGACTAATTATTTCCATATGTCTTTGATTTTCTTTGCCCTTCTAGGCTCCATAAGAGGAGAGACCAATAGTTGGATCTTAGATGGCCGCTTATAAGCTTTTAAGACCCCCCGGTTGCTATTTGCCAAAGTAGGATGCAGAACAATGGTTTTGTGTATTATACTGTGGCAATTAAGCTTGATGTCACCCATGACCATGGTCCTGAACCCACAGGCCCAGTAACTCACTCCCTCAACATGCTTGGTTGTGGCTAAGAAGGAATCCTGACTTTGTTCTGTTAGTTCTATATTGCAATATGGATATTTTTGTAGCATCTGCAGATATGCATGTGGGACTATTATCAACCAAACTTATCTATGTTCACAGGTATATTCCCATTCACCTACCAACACCTGATCTTCTTGTCTTTCTGCCTATGTATCAACCCATAGACAAGTGTTTCTTATTACTGATAATGCAGTATCGTGTTTGTAATAGTATCTTTTGTAATCCTTTCTGTGTCCTCCATTTCCCTATTGTTACTACACTGGTCCCACACTTCTGTTATATTGCTTTCCTTTCGCCCAAATCAACACTTATCTCTTAACTGGCAGCAGTTTTACTTTATCTCCTCTGTCATCCCTAGTAACCAACAAAGTAAATTTCCCTCCCTGCACATACCTTTCCTTGACTCTTTATAATAATGGACTCATACAATATTTGTCCTTCTGTGATTGACTTATTTCATTCAGCATAATGTCCTCCAAATTTATCCACATTATGCAGTGCTTTGCAGATTCTACATTATTTTTCACTGTTGCATAGTATTCCATTGTGCATATGTACCATAGTTTGGTTATCCATTCTTCTGTTGATGGGCACCTAGGTTGTTTCCATCTTTTGCAAAGTGTGTAGTTGTGTTGCTTCCTTGTCTCTCAGTGATAAAATAACATGACCTTTTAAAAAATGGGTGATCAAAGAGGGAACTGACCACAAAAGATGAAATCATAACAAAGAAACAAAATGTGGTAACAGTAGAAGTGAAATTCCAACAGAGAGTAAATGGAGAAGATACATTTGACTGTGGAATGTTGCAGCCAAAGGAGCTTAATGAAGGTGAACTTATTAACATAAATAGGATAAGTAGTTATGACAAAAAGAATGAAGATGTCCCAGAGGAAGTGACACCAGCAAAAAACTACATATTAAAGGCACTCTTGGAGATTCTTTTATTGTAAGAGAAAGTATAAAATATTTCAAACTGACACAAACTTAGATAGACCATGCCAATCTGCCAATGGATAATAAAGATGTTCACTTCATAGAATAAGATATATGACAAGAAGAAGCATGGTCAAAACTATTCTTAATAAGCTTTTAACAACAACAACAAAAAATTAAACACTTTAATTCTCAGTGTACCTAATGGTTTAAATTAGAGTATACAAAATAAGTATTAGTTTTACTATTTTCTTCTGCATCTTTGTTGAGTTTCTTTCCAGTTCTATCTTTCATTGAAAATGATGTCTTAAAGTCTCCCACTATGACTGTGGAGTCATCTCTTTGTCTTTTCAACTCTTTTAAAGTCTGATTTATATATTTTGGGGATCTTTCATTGGGTCCATAGATATTTATTATGGTTGTATCTTCTTTGATTGCTCCTTTAATCATTATATAATGTCCTTCCTTGTCTTTTATGGTTGTTTTTGTCTTAAAGTCAATTTTATGAGAAATTAATGTTGCCACTCTTACTCTTTTTTGGTTACCATTTTCTTGATATATATTTTTTCAACCTTTGGTTTTTAGCCTATTTTTCTCTTTGTCTCTAAGGTGCATCTCTTGTAGACAGCATATTGATGGGTTATGTTTTCTTTTCCATTCTGCAACTCTCCGTCTCTTGAGTAGTGCGTTTAATCCATTTACATTCAGTGTAATTATCAGCAAGTATGACTTTGTTGTTGTCGTTTTATTTATTTATTTTTTGTGGTGTTTCTGGTTACTTTGTTTCATATTAATTTCTGTGCTGAGCTTATTTTGTTTATGAATCATATCATCATTTCCTTTGTTGCTGTTGTTTTAGAATTCACTAAATATTTGTGCTTGTCCTCTTTTATATTGCGATGTGAAAGTTTATCATTTTTCTTTGAAGTTACCCTGTGGTTTATAATTTTTTCCCTGAGTTTAGAACAGTCCATTCTATTTTGCAACTCTCTTGACTTTCTCACTGTTTAGAAGTTCTGTAGCTACACTATTTTTCCTCTCTTTTTGGTTTGTAGTTGTCCTCATTTGCTAGTTGATGTCTCTAGTTCCCTGTTTACAATCTTGTAAGCTTATTTTATTTTGGATACTTCCATAACTGGGTTGGTTTCTGGGTTATTTCATCAAGTGTATTAATGGTCAGTTGTTGTTCGCTGTTATAGGTTCTCTGTCCAAAGGACTCCCTTTAGTATCTCTGGGAAGATACTAAATTCCCTTAATTTCTTCTTATCTGGAAATCTAATTACACCATCATATTTGAGGGTCAATTTTGCTGGGTGTATAATTCTTGGTCGGAAATTTTTCTCTTTCAGGGTTTTATATATACTATTCCATTGCCTTCTTGCCTGCAGGTTTCTGCTGAGAAATCAAAGCTTATTCTTATTGGTTGCCCTTTATAGATAACTTTTTATTTTCCCTGTGCTGCTTTTAGGATTCTTTCTTTGTCTTTGTTTTTGGTGAGTTTGATGACGCTATGTCTTAGTGATTTTCTTTTGAGATCTATCCTGTTTGAGGTTCATTGGACTTCCTGAATGGATATATTCTCAACTTACATCATAGCAAGGAAGTTCTCTTCTAACAAATCTTGGACAATTTTCTTAGTGGTTTTCTTTTTCTCTTCCTGTTCTAGAATTCCATTTAAATGTAGGTTACTCCTTTTAATGGTATCCCACATGAATCTTAAGGTTTCTCCATTTTGTTTTGATCTTTTTTCTGATTGATCCCTTTCCAAAGAAGTATTCAAGTGTTTGTCTTCAACCTCATTAATTCTGTCTTCCATTTATTTGATTCTACTCCTTTGCCCTTTCAATGTATTATCTATGTCTGAAAATTTAGTATTAGTCTTCTGAATTTCTGTTGTACATTTTGTAGCATTTCTGATTTTTTATTTATTTTGTATTTTCTTCTGAAACTGTTCTAGGGTTTTGTCTGTGTTTTCCTTAATTTTGCCAACGATTTTCTTGATCTGTCTCTCAATCTATTGAAGTTACCTAAATATAATTCTTTCAAATTCCTTATCAGGGAGTTCCAATGCTGCTTCTTCCTCAGGGATGTGTTCTGAGTCTGTATCCTGCTCTCTTGTTTCTACTGCTTTACCTTGCTTCTTTGTGTGGACTGTGATGGTCTGTTGTCTTTAAGATACTGTGACTTTGTTGTATTTATATTTAATTGGTGATTGTATGTTGGAGTGATTCACCCAAGATTTTTTTCTTTTCCTTTCTTTTTTTTTTTGGATGTATCTGATTAAGCAGAGTACTGTGCTCCTCTATTTCCTAGTTGACACCAGTTATGCACTCACCACCTCTCTTCTGGTGGGTGTGATAGTGAATGAGATGGCTGCACAGCTCTCTGTTAACTGTTCGTGAAAAGCAGTTAAGGGTGATTCAGTCTCTTATTGATGGTCGTGTATCATCAGCCAGTTGGTGCAGAAGGAAGTGTGGCTCTCACTCAGTAAGTGGAGCTGCAGGAGGTATGTGTATGGTTGGGTCTTATGGACACAATTGCTGTCTCCCACTCAGTTAGACAAAGACAATAATCAAAAAAACATTCAAAAAAGTGAAAGCAAGAGGACACAAAACATACAGTGCATAAACACACAGGGACAATCACCAAAGAGAGAAAAAAGAAAAGAAAAAAAAAAAAAAAGGAAAAGCAATAAATGAGAGAAAATATTTAAAGAAATACTTTAAAAAGCCAAAAGAAATATGAACAGAAAAAGGAGAAAAACAAATCCACAATATCTGGGGAGGTGGGAATAACAGAACAGAAGTAGAGTGTAGAAGAATGAAGGAAAAAAATGGGAAAAATACAAAAAAGGAAAACAAGGAATGGGGAGAACCATAAGAAAGAAAAAAAAAAAAAAAGGGAACTAAGAAAAGAGAAGAGAAGAAAAGCTGAAAACTAGAACCTGGGAAGGGTAAAAGAAAGAATAATACTAAAAGGACCAATAATAATAATAATTTCCAAACAGACAAAAACAAACAAATAAAAAAAAAAAAATCTGGGCAGGGCAGACAGGACACCCAGGCTCCATCAGAGCACAAAGACTGGGATGGAATTCCTGCTGGTCCAGAAGGTGGGTGGGAATGAGGGATGGCAGCACCTCCATTCACCAAGAGGGTGTGGCATATAGGAGTAACAAGGGGAATATGGCACCTTTCCAGTCCTCAGTATCTGATATGTCCTTGCAAGTGGAGCCTATTCTTAGGTCCCTAGAATCTGAGAGAATGCTGTCACTTTAAATATCCAAAATGGTTGAACCACTTGTAAACATTCAAAATGGCTGTGTTCTCCAGACAGCCAAAATCCCACAGCTCAGCCCATCTCTCTCTTTGCTGCTTTCACTTTTATTCACCAACTACTAGTTCAGTCCTCCATGCAGCCCTGGCTAGCAGGGACAATTTTTAAGTTAATTCTCATATCTCAACACCACTTGGCAACATCCAAGCTGTCCATGCTGTCAGGATTGCTGACAGGCCACAGCTCCGTATGTCTCCCTTTTGCCACTCTCATGCAGGTTCTTCCACCAATTGGAGTGTAGTCCACTTCTGTGTCCTTCCTTTCAAAGCTCAGGGCTCCAGTATTATCTTCTGTATCTGTGTTAGTTGGTTCCTCTTTTCTTTGTTGAAGAAGGTCTCTGTAGTTTGTCTGCCTATTCAACCATCTTACCAGAACTCTGTCTTACTCTTTTCTCATTTTCCTGTAGATTTGTAAACAACCTAAGAGAGTTTTTATTATTTTGACCAAAAAAAAAAAAAAACCCTTAAAGGTCATGAAACTCTTGTTTTTTCCTCATTGATCATTAAGATAATTTCACATTATTTTAGCTTGCATGCATTTTCATGGTCCTGTACTATCACACCAAGTGACCATTACCTGTATTCATAAACAGGTTAACACTCTAACCCTTCCATGACAGATTATTTGCATGTTAAAAGACTTTGCTATTAATATCTTAATATATATAGTAGTTAAGTCAGTGGTGATTCATTGGTAGAATTCTCACCTTCCACGTGAGAGACCCAGCTTTGATTCTGGCCAATGCACCTCATGTGCAGCTACTATTTGCCTATCAGTGGAGACTTATGTGTTGCCATAATGCTGAGCAGATTTTAATGGGACTTCCAGACTAAGATGGACTAGGAAGAAAGGTTTGGTGATCTACTTGCAAAAATCAGCCAGTGAAAACCCTATGGATCACAACAGTCCAATCCCCAACTGATCATGGGATTGGCATAAGACAGGGTAGCATTTTGTTCCATTGTACATAGGGTCACCATGAGTTGGATTCCATGGCAGCCAACAGCAACATTTGTGGACTTGGGGCTTTAGTCTTTAAGCTACTTGTAAGAACTTCCCAAAGTCCTTAACAACAAGGAATCTTGTCCATAATTATTCTATTAGGATAGACTTTCTACTGTATAATGGGTACTGAACCAGGGTTAAGTATAAGTGCTGAATGAAAACAGACATGGTTCTTGTCAGCTTAAAGATTACAGGATGGTCATGGAAACATATTTTAATATCAGAACCACACAAATCCATGTAAAATTACACTTGATATTACATGTGGCACAAAGGAGAGGTGTAAGGTGTTGTTAGAACTTGCAATGCTGAACCTGACCTACTAAGGAAGGTGTTCTGGTTTCCTAGTGCTGCTCTGACAGAAATGCATACCACAAATGGGATGGCCTTAACCAACAGGAGCTTATTCTCTCATAGTTTGGAAGCGTTAAGTCCAAGCTCAAATGCCAGGCTCTAGGGGTTGTATGAAAGCCCCTTGACCTTGGGCTTCAGCTATGCCTCTTGCTCCTAGTCCACTGAAGCTAGAGGCACCTGTTCACTCAGGCAGCTACTGGTTGCTGAAGCTAACAAGCCCAAGGTCGACAAATAAAATGGCACAGTTCTGATGTTACCAAGCCAGATGGCAGGCCATTAATTCAAGGTCAGCAGAGCATGGCAGGCTGCTGAGCAATGACACGGCTACATGCAGGGTCCAAGTATGCCATAAGCTAGAGACTATTGCCCAAGGCTTCTCCTTATATACAGGAAGCAGACCACATCCCTAGGGCAGCTACTCAGCTGCTCACAGTAGATTCCACCATGGAGTTGATTACCAGTCTCATCATGGGGAATACTACATCCAGCTGCCCAGCCACTCAACCAGGCCCAGCCAAGGTGACACACAAACTTAACTACCACAGGAGAACAATGATGCTGCCTAGAGAAAAAGATGGTGTAGTTGATAGCTGAAAAAGGAGTAGAAAGTAACAAGACTCATGATTAGTGGTAATAGAGAATGGGAGATAGGCAGCTAAATAGAGAAGAGAACTTACATAAAAGATAGTGTTGGTTGTAGTTGGAGAACATAGAATATACATTGAACAAGAAGAAGGCTAGCTACTAAAGAAGATGTATGACAACATAATGAGAATGCTAAGCACAAGCTTGGGCTAGTAGTTATTATTGATGGGCAAGAAATGGTGAGGAGGGTGCAATCTAGGAGAAGAATACCAGGGGGACATCATCTATATTAAAATGCTTTTGTTACACTGGTGAGTATGTACATTGGAGTTCATTAAAAAGCTCTTTCTAATTTTTAGTATATCAAAATATTTAATACATGTTTTAAAAATATAGACTAGTGAGTCTTAGGTAAGAGTAGGAGCTCTGGTAGCATAGTGCCTAAGGCATTTGACTGCTAATCAGAAGGCTGGTGGTTCAAACCTACCAGCTACTCCTTGGAAGGAAGATTGAGCAATCTATTTCCGTAGTGATATCGCCTCAGAAACCCAAGGAAGGGTTGCTATGAGTTGGAACTGACTCGACGGCAGTGAGTTTGTTTTTTTGGTGTCTGAGACTTAAGTAAAGAAAGAGAAGGAGAGAGGAAGAATAACAAAGAAAGGAAGCTGGAGGTTAGAAAAGATATTACTTAAGTTACACATAGTTTAGCTTAACTGAACTAGTTTGATAGTTATTTTCATGGTAGTGTGTGAGGAGCACAATCCTGAAATTCTAATCTTTGTGGCCACTGCTTGTTGTTGAACAGGATCCTTGTGATCTGTGAGGTTTACACTGGCTAATTTTCAGAACTAGAGTGCCAGGCCTTTCTTCCTAGTCCACCTTAGTCTGAAAGCTCTGCTGAAAGCTGTTCAGCATCATCACAACACACAAGTTACCAATGACAGACAGGTGGTAGCTACATATGAGATGCACTGGCTAGGAATCAAACCTGGGTCTTCCATGAAGAAAGCAAGAATTCTACCATTGAAACACCACTGGCCCCTAGCCCCAAATATCAGTGTTAAAAACAAAAAACAATGATGTGGACCAATGAATTACCCCAGAGATCAAGGCAATTGAATTTGTCCCACAGAAGGAAAGAAAACTGGGCAAGTTGAAGCAGCTACTAAAGCTAATTTTCTTCCTGCTTATGCCTAATTTGGAGACTGGAAAGTTGTTTCTGTTGTAGGATGGCACAAGCACCCCCAGAAGACCCAGGGGTGACGATTTCAGCAGACCTTAAAAGAAATGGAAGGAGGTACTTGTAGAGAGAAGGGAAAGTGACTTAATATGCTCATTAGAAACCTATCAGATTAGGAAATTTTTTTTAGGAGGAACAAAAAATGAGGCCATCAAAAACTTTCTTGCTCAACAGCACACATTTTTTTTCCTAAATTTGTTTTGTTGTTGTTGTTGAGAATATATACAGCCAAACATATAAAAATTCAAGAGTTTCTTCATGTGACATTGATTATATTTGAGTTGTGCAACTATTCTCACCCTCCTTCTCTGAGTTGTTCTTCTCTCATTAACATAAACTCACTGCCCTATAAGCTTCCTCTTATTTATACGAGTTGCTGTTGCCTTTTTGATCCCATATAGATAGTTATTTGGGAACTCTGGTGGCATAGTGCCTAAGGCATTTGACTGCTAACCAGAAGGCTGCCGGTTCAAACCCACCAGCCACTCCTCGGAAGGAAGATTGGGCAATCTACTTCCCTAATGATACTGCCTTGGAAACACAAGGAGGGGTCTCTATGAATCGGATCCCACTGCATGGCAGTGCATGCGTGAGTGTGTGTGAGATGGTTATGTAAAGAACATAATGCTCAAGGCAGACCTTTTTTTTT
>NW_006921614.1:5630629-5648811 GCF_000298275.1 Orycteropus afer afer | reverse complement strand
GGGCAATCTACTTCTGTAGTGATACTGCCTCGGAAACCCAAGGAGGGGTCGCTATGAGTCGGGTCCGACTCGATGGCACATAACAACAACAACAACAACTTTGTACTTTATTACCCTTCTTACCCATGGACTCCATCTCCTGGCCCCTCACGGATCTCTCACCCTATGTTTTCTTGCTCCTCTCATTTCAACGTACACCAGCAGCTCACTAAGCAGCTCACTAAGCAGCACTAAGAGCTAAAAGAACCAGCTCCAAAATATTGTCATCTCAGCTCATGTTGATTACTTGGACAGTTCCAAAGAATCCTCATGAAAGTCGGGGACCCTGGAGCCTAATATTTGGAATTTTAGGAAGCTTTTTTTTTTTTTTTTGAGGTAGTGAGACAGGCTAGCCAGGCTAGCCAGGTCAAACAGACTCCTAACTCAATAACCTTGAAATTTTAGCCTATGTGCAGAACACCACATAATTCTGGCTGCTGGAGTCAGAAAACTGATTAGTTGGCAAGCCACGGTCTTGAGTGAGATAAAGAGGCTGCAAATAAAGGGCCCTAAGCTTGACCAGTTATAAAATGCTGATAAACCTCTGTGTGTGTGTGGTTTTTTTTTTTTTTTTTTAAGTTTCTTATTAGGTGCCCACCTGGTGCATGCACAGTAAAGGTCAACGTGACTGACAAAGTGACCTTCCACTAGAGCAGGCGAGAGCAAGAATATCTCATCAGGGCTTGAACTTGGGTCTAGAGACATCATGCATGCTTAATTTGAACTTCAAAACCACCCATTTCATGAATAAAGATGATGCCTCTTTCCTGCTCAGGACGCTTTATAAATGGTAGGAATCCCTTTGCTTAGAGAGAGACCAGAGGTTAGTGTAGGTGAAAGCCCCTCTCCATCTCTCCTTCGCAAGCCTGTCACCTCTGTGTCTTTTTAGTAAACTTGGTTCCTGTGGACATTTTCCCTCTCCTGTTCAATTCTTCGTCAGTAGAAGGCAAGGACCCCTGCTCAGGGTCTAAGACATCCCAGTAACAATAGGGCATGCTTGGTCTGAATAAATCTTGTAAAAACTGTTTTCATGTACAGAACAACTGCATCTCTTATACAAAGTTCCTTTGGGTTCCACTGGTTTAGATTTAAAACATTAGAGCATTTAGAAGAGTTTCTTTAAAGTCTATCTAAAATGTGCTCTGCTGAGGTTCCCGGGGGTGGGTAAATTAAAACCAAACCCACTGCCATTGAATTGATTCCAACTCATGGAGACCCTATAGGACAAAGGTTTCCAAGGCTGCAAATCTTTACAGAAGCAGACTGCCTCATCTTTCTCCCACAGAGAAGCTGTTGGGTTCAAACTGTCAACCTTTTGGTTAGAAGCTGAATACCTTAATCACTATGTCACCAGAGCTCCTTTTCATTCTAAAGTAGTTTCTTAATTTAGGGTATATAAATGAACTGGGAAAAAGGGACGAAAGACGGGAAGACCTACCATGAGATGGATTGACACATTGGCTGTGGCGATAAGCTCAAGTACGGCAAGGATTGTGGAGCTGGCGTGGGACTGGGCAGTGTTTCATTCTGCTGTGCATTGGGTCGCTTTGAGTTGGAAACAAGTCAATGGCACCAAATAAAAACAACAAATGAACTGGGAAAGGAGGAAGGGAAACTTCATGAATTACATGACATTGTCAGCATACTTGTGTCAGTGTACTTTTCTGATACAAAAATGCATAGCATTTCTTAGATCCTCAAAGCAGTTCGTGTCTCCCCAAAATGATCTGTAATCTATTTTCTATTGTTGGGCTGTTGAATTAACCACTAGGCTAACCTTTAATTGATTGACCACTATACCTTGAACATTGCCACATGCTGATTATGAAGCAACTTGCTCAGAGAAGCAGAGCAAGATTGGAATTTGGGTGAGAAGAACCTTACCCTTCTCTTTCTATGTATCAGTGTTACTATAATAGTTTTTGTGTGACATCTATAGATGCCTTTCATCAGAAAGGAAGCACGTTATTTGCAAAAATTCCATAGAAACATGGGCTTAGGAAAACACGTAGTGACATCAATTTAACAAGGGATCCTGAGATAAATTTTGCAAAAGTAGTGATCTCCCCAGCAGTATCCTGCCCATGCCATGTGGGTAGAAGGCATGAGGGGAATCAAAGGGGTGCTGGAACCAGCTCCCACTGGTTTATGACAGTTGGTCTATTTTGAGCATCTTTTTTCAACAACATGTTCAGTGACATCACATTAGAAATGTGAAATGGCCTTGGTTGGAGTATTTAAATAATGGAAAACAGCAAATGCTATAAATCAGTACTCATTTTCTTGGATATCGAATCATAAAACATTTACCAATGCACCACTGATTAGTATCTGTTATGGATTGAATTATGTCCTCCCAAAAGATCTGTTGAAGTGCTAACTGCTGGTACCTGTGAATGTGATCTTGTTTGGAAATAGAGTCTTCAAAGATGTCATCAGGTAAGTGCATATGAGGTCATAATAGATTAGGGTGTGTCGTAATCCCTTCTGAGTGGTGTCCTCATATAAAGAAGCAAAGAGACAGAGAAAGGATGGCCACGTGAAGAAGCATCTATAAGCCAAGGAATGCCCAGGACTACCAGAAGCTCAGAGAGACAAGGAAGGATCTTGAGACTTCAGAATTTTCCATGTCTCCACCTCCGTGTTGATTTGCATTTGTAGCCTCCAGATCTGTGAGATTATAAACATCTGTCTGTCCTTATAAGCCAAAGAATTTGTAGTATTAGGCAGTCTTAGGAAATAAATGCAATGCTTTTTTAAGAATTTCTATGCCTGTGGAGTCAGGCTGGATAGAGAACTTTACAGGCCTTGTATGTTGGAAGTATTACAAGGTCCCTTTCCATAAATAATTATAAAATAAAAACCATGCTAAGTTATAAAACCATAAAACATACATGCTGAATTTAAAGTCTCCATTACAATTGTGATTGCATAAATCTGAATTTCTGAATATGTAAATGGAATTCTTCCCAATTATTTAGTGCCCTTGGGTTGATGGTTCTCTAAGCTCATGCTTCACCTATGTTATAAGTGCCCAGCACAGCTGTGGACACAGATGGGATTTTATTTTGGTCTCTCAAATAACCAGCATATTCTTCACTGAGTCATTGGCCAAAATTCTTTGTATTTCAAAGTTTCCCAAACAAGATGCTTGATTTTGCCAGTTACACTTAGAAGCTCATGACCACTTAGTTTGCCAGCAAGTAACAAAATTAACTGGCTAGTCTAATATACCTGTCAGTTTTTTGTATTGTGGTAGTTTGCATGTTACTGTGATACTGGAAGTTAGGTCACCAATATTTCAAATACCAACAGGTTCACCCATACTGAACTAGTTCCAGTGGAGTTTCCAAATACAGACAGACTAGGAAGAAAGATCTGGTAATCTACTTCTGAAAATTAGCCAATGAAAACCTATGGATCACAATAGAATATTGTTCTATACGATGGTGAAAGATAAGCCTCCTTGGTTGAAAGGCACTGTGACCATAACAATGAATTCAAACACACCAAAGATAGTGCAGATGACTCAGGACCACATAATAGTTCATTCTGTTGTAAGTGTAGTTGTCATGAGTCAGAGCTCACTTGAAACCAACTAAAAACAATGATGACAATCTAACATGAACAAGCCCTACTGAGGCACCCTGGCTGAACTCCCGAAGAGTCAGGCTTCCAGTTCAGGGACAGAAAAGTGCCAGTATCTTCCCCTATGATGCAGTTGCCATGGGAAATAAAGTGATAATATCCAGTCCAAGAAACCAGATTTTACTTTGCTGACCTAGTGCTCTGAGTTATCAGAGCAGCTTAGAAGCTAATGAGTGTCTATAGAATTGAAATACATGATACTCCAAATTTACATGTTTACACCAGGAAAATCTATCAATTGAACCCAAACATCTCCTGTGTTACTGATCAGGTTGATTTGTGTTTGCTCCACACAAACTCCAGAATGGGATTAGATGCACAAGAGATTTATTGAGGGAGGGAACCAAAGATGTCAGAGAATTTTCAGACCACAAGGCAGGTCTGACAAAATGAATGAAGACAGGGAAGAAAGGAGGATTTGGGTAGGAAAAGTCTTGGACTTGCAGCTCCATGTAAGGTTTGGCCAAGCTGATGGTGAGTTCTCTAGTCAAAAACACCCACAGAATGAGTCCTTGTTTGACCATCATGGGCTTGCCTTAATGCCATTGCCAGTTCAATGTGGCTGTGATTAACGAGGGGAGTAGTTTCAGTGTGACTGCAATGTGGATACAGGGTGCAGCCTTGAGGCCCTCAGTCACTTGTCCTCCTTGCAGCAGATCTGAGTAAGGGTTGTTCAAGGCCACCATGTTGGTCGTTGTCATTCATATACAGATGCTACCATTACTGCATTAACATTTCTTTTTTAATATCAGGGCCTGTAACAGAGAAAATCCCTGTGTGCAGGAATTTGAGAAACATGAGGCCATTCATTATGTAAATCATCAGAGACCTGCCAATCTCCGGGAAAAGGGCTTGCATATCAGACTAGAAATAAGACTTAAGTGGAGGGTCTTCAAAAACTATCTCTTTATTGATTTTTGGCTTGAGCTCTAAATGTATGATGAATCTAGGACATGAATTTCATGGGACAGGAAACTGTAGGAATGCCAGGAGTTAGAAAGCAAGGAGCTTAGTTAATATATTGCTCCATCCTTTATGGGCAAGGACATATGCTCTCACCTCACATAGAAGTAGAATGGATGGCAACTGACAATGAGCTAGCTCTGAGCCTCAGAAGCCTGTACTGTGCATGTTATATTTTGTGTATTCCCCGTTTATCTTGTCCTGCCATTAAGCAAAGGCCTTTAGAATGTTCTAACTCTCAAATAAAATAGTAGAACTCAGAAAAAGAATTTTTATTCACTCTTGGGACAGAGTCCCAAGAAAGTCAGTGCAGTGGTGGCCATGATTAAAAAATGCAAACCTAGAGGGAAAGGTAAAATTTAGGAGGAATAGAGGCAGATGCACTTGGCCAAAATACCTTGTCTTACCTGTGCATCTCCTAAGAGGATTGAAACTTTGAAGAGTCTGAATTTTGCTTTAACAAGGAAGTTCAATCCCCTTAGATAGATTATAAAAACGTATACCTATTTGTGAACCAAAGGTTTGTTATGCAACACTTTCTAAACTGTTCCATAACCAGTATCATAGATACAGGACCTCAACAAACTATTCATACAGACAAATAAATGCAGCAACTCCAGCCTGAAGTCAGAAGCCTCCTTCAGTTCAGAAGTTCACCAAGGCCCAGTCATTTCTTATCTATGAGTATCCTGCCACCTTCTCCTGTGTTTGAAATTGAAGAGGGTATCCTCTTGGCTAGATTTTCAGAAGAATCAGAAGGTCAGGAAAGCAGACTTTCTCTTACACAATTTTATGAAGGAGTAAATGTTGAATAAGCAAATGCCAGGTACACTAAGGGTGCAGAATGTAGAACAATTTCAGCCTTACCATCTAACATTCTATAAACCCAGTGAGATAAAGAGCTATACTTCTGGCAGTGGGACATAGCAGCTACAACCCAAGACCTCTCTCCAAAACAATTCAAGAAAGCAGAAGACATAACAAGGACACTTGATTTCTTCCACTCACTTAGAATTGAGCTCCCATTCCTCCAACTGACAGGGTAATGTTAATTCTTTATGTTTTGTTAGTGTTTCATAGTTTTCAAAGCAATTGTACATATGCTATCCTGTCTAAGATTCATAACAAACCTGTAAAATAGGCACTACATGTACATCTCCAGGGCATTGAGACTCAGAGCACTTAATTCATTTGTTCAAAGTCAAACGCTCGAGGAGTATTAAAGCTGAAATAATGATGATAAAGCAACAGCAAGAGCAACCACTTATTGAGTGCTTATTTCTTCTTGGACACTAGCTTTTATTTTATTTTTTTTAACTACCAGTTGCTGTGGTGTCAATTCCAACTCATGGTGACCCCATGTCAGAGTAGAATTGTGACCCATAATGTTTTTAATAGGAGCTCTGGTGGCGCAGTGCCTAAGGCATTTGACTGCTAACCAGAAGACTGGCGGTTCAAACCCACCAGCCACTCCTCAGAAGAAAGGTTGGACAATCTACTTCCGTAGTGTTACTGCCTCGGAAACCCAAGGAAGGGTCGCTATGAGTCGGATCCGACTCAAGGGCAATGGGTAATGTTTTTAATGGGTGATTTTTCAGAAGTAGATCATTGGCCTTTCTTCTGAGAGGTCTTTGGGCAGACTCAAACCTTCAACCTTTTGATTAGCAGTTGAGTTTCTTAGTTGTTTGTACCACCCAGGGACTCCTTTAGTGTTTTACATAGATTATTTTTAATTATTAAAAAAGCACTGTAAAGGAGGCATTCATTTTGTATTCCTGAAAGCAAGCAGCTAAGTACATTTCATATATAGACCC
Source organism: Orycteropus afer afer (assembly GCF_000298275.1). NCBI lineage: Eukaryota > Metazoa > Chordata > Mammalia > Tubulidentata > Orycteropodidae > Orycteropus > Orycteropus afer. The sequence continues at coordinate 5,642,347 of NW_006921614.1, read as the reverse complement.
TCAAGGAACATTAGCAGATTGACTGATTGAAAGGAGAAACAACAGAGAATGTGTTAACTGAGTCTAAGCCTATTAAATTTTTAGGAACAGAATCAGAATTCTAAAGGACTATAATTAATCAGCAAACAAAACAGAGAGAATTACATCTAATTCAAGAGCTTGAGTTTTTCAATGTACTGACTATTGTATTCAAATGTAAATTGTCTACTTTATTTTCACCGTTTATTAAATCCTTCTGTCACAATTGACCTAAATCTTTAGGTGGAGGCAGATATGCCATAGTTTGTATTCAGTAGGATCCCCAAACCCTTCCTGACCTATCATCCTATAATTGACATTCTACAATTGTAGCCTACATACTTATAGTCTGAGTATAATCTAATTAAAATAGAACATAACCTTATGAGTAGTCCTAGTTTGACCTGTCACCTGTTATTTGCACTTTAGTGAAAATAAAGAGTATGAGCACAAGTTTTGAATGGAGAGGAAGGCAGAAAATTGAGTCTTGTGAAAACAGCATGGGGGCAGTATCTGGCCTCCTCTAATTTCATGAGGTGAGAATAGGATCAAGATCAGCATCAACAGCCCACGGTGGAGGTCACTCTCGCCGCCACCCTCCAACCTTTTCACCAATTCTGACACCAGCCATCCTCTCCATGGCACTTTCCACTTCTCTGCTGGGTTTGATAGTTCATTGCAATGGCCACACAGAACTCACAGACAATACTCATGATTATAGGGATCATTAGGTAAGCCCAGCTCAAGTTTGTTGTTCTTCAGAAGCCTTCCTAGCAGTCTCTGGATGGCAGAAACAATTAAGTACTTGCCTACAAACCAAAAGGTCGACAGTTTGAATGTACCCAGAGGCCACTTGAAAGAAATGCCTGTGGATCTATTCCAAAAACCAGCCACTAAAAACCCTATGAAGCACAATTCTACTCTGACACACATGGGGTTACCAGGAGTTGCGGTCAACTCAACAGTAACTTGTAGAAGCCTTTCTAGGTCTCATAAACCAAGAGGCATCCACTTTTCTGAGAAATCCCACTGTGCATTTGACTTGTAGACAGTTACATAACAGTGGCAGAAAGTTATAGCTACTGTTCATGGAGCACTTCATGGTGCTCTTTTGATTTCAAGAGCCCAGTAAATAAGACTGTGTAGTCCTAGCTACATTTTGGGAATTGCTTAGTCCCATCATCAAGGGAGCTGAGCCAGATATTCCAAGCATCCTGCTTTGAATCTTTACAGCTAGCAGAGCTGAGCCTGGTCCACTGGTTCAGCACACAATGAAATATTTAGGAAGTGTAACCTCAGTGATAAAGGCTCTGGGACTTGGGAGGTCTGTGTGTCTGTATTGGAGTCTTTGTCAATTTGATGCCTCCAGCCATACCGAGAGGGATTCAATCATAAAGAAAAACAATTATGTTGGCAACTCCTGGATGCTGGGGAACATAATTGCTCAGAGTACTGATAAATTTCACTAGGAAACTGAGCCATGTACCAAAGCTTGGATGAAGCTTTGAGCTCCCTACCTGAGTGCAGGTCAATGAGCCATATAGTGATCAACCAACAGAGTTTACCTTAAACTTCCCATAGGATGGATGTCAAACCATAAAGCCAAACTCACTGCCATTGAATGTAATCCAAATCATAGTGGGTTTCTGAAGTGGTATGTCTACAGAAGTAGATTGCCCGATCTTCTTTCCAAGGAGTGGCTGGTGGGTTTGAACCACCAGCCTTCTGGTTAGTAGTCAAATGCCTTAGGCACTATAGTCTTGGACTAATTGGATTTAGTTGATCACCCTAGTAGTAACAGATGGCCAGGGCAGAGTAAATTGCCACAGAAATGAGGATTGCTTCTTGGTCTGTGGATGGAAGGTATAGAGGAGGACCACCAACACAAGGTGTCAGGGTAGAACAAGAAGGGAGGAGAGATACTTGACTTGTGAAGTATTTTCCAAAAGAATGAGATTCCCATACTAGATAGTAACTCTAGGCCAGTTTAGAAGGATTCTGTGGCATCAGTTCATGTTCATGATTAGGAAGTTCCTATGTATAGTTTCCAATCAGGAAAAGGATGAGGATGTAACAAGAAGAGCTCTAAAAGTCCCTGCTCAGTGATACTTAAAAACCAACACTAAGTATCCAGTAGAGGACCATGTTATTGATGTTCCCAGGGCTCCCAACCAGCTGATAGTGCAAGCACTTCAGCAGATAAATAGCTACAGTTTGGGCCCACAAGTATGTGAAAGGTCCCCAGTGAGCATCCTTACCCCAGGAGGAGATACATCAAAAATACACCACAAGGGCCTTAGGCAATCATATGCTATGGCTGGATTTTTTAACAAGACTTCATTTTAGAGTATAGGATCATTACTTATGCCAGTTGGGAAGGTGGGATATCCTACTGAGAAATGTTCTGCGGCCTTTCATCCCTTTGAAAACGAGGCAGTTCCAAGGAGCTACAAAAGGCCCTTTAGGCAATGAGCATCTGCAACACAATATTTTCATTCCTAAGTTAGAATCTCCAAAGTCCTAAAGATATGATATGAGCAAAGGTTCCCAGGCATAATATTTACCAATTTATCACCTTGTTCTTGAAAAGGAAAAAAAAAAAAATCTGATCACAGGGAAATCAGATCTGTAGAACATTTAGAAAAGGTTCAGGAGGTGGCAGGGACAACTGTCACAACCTAATGTGTCACTCAGCTGTGGCTCTGAGGAGCACCCAAATTGAATGTGGGTGGCGTAGCTATAAAATGTTCTCTTCCAATTTGTTCTAAATCTTCCACACACTGTGAAACATGATCACATGCCAAGGCAGGGCCCAGCCACCTCCAGCTCTGATTTCTAGTAGTTAATAGGACAAGACTAATGGTCAGAAGTTCCATAACTTATTTTGGGATGATATTACCTTGCAAGCAACAGGTTTTTTAAAAATTCTGGACTTTCGCACACATGCTGAAGAAAACAATCCTTTTGGATTTTGCTTCAAGTCGGTGATATCTTTGATGGTGTTGGGTAATTGGAAAAGGGATTTAAATAGGTTTGGAGGCTTTCCAGCACTGTAGAATTTGCAAACATTGTACGGAATCCATAAGCAAACAGAACTTACAAAGAAACTCTCCCCTCTGGAATTATTTAAGGATCCATTTTGAGGAGATTTTTAGTTTACTCTGAGGTAATGCCAGGTCTTGAAAATAAGAACAAAGTAGAGTGGGGTGGATCTGGGGTAGGCGAGGAGGGAAGTCACTTTCTGGTAAAGAAAAAAGGCTGTGCTATGGTTACCCATCTGGGATGGTAGGTGTATGGGGGTGAGGAGACCTCTGGCAGGCAGTTAAAAAAAAAAAAGCTCTGGGGAAACAGAAACATGCCTTTGTCCTTCTGTGCAAAGATGAGGATCTGGACTCATCTTTTGAAAAATTATGCTTCCTGAGAGTAGGCAGTCTGAATGATCAGGCTGCCTCCAAGTAATTTCTAATAAAATGCATGTGTGTGTTTGTGTACGTGATGTTGTATGTGAGCACTGTGTGTGTAGTGTGTGTGTATGGTGTTATGGTATGTGAGTGTGTATGTTTAGTGAACACTTGTGTACGTATGTGCATGTAGGGATTCTGCGGTGTGTGAGAGTATGTTTGTGGTAAGAGTATGTGTGTGTGGTATGAATGTGTGAGTGTATGTGAGTGTGTGTGAGTGTGCATGGTCTGTGGTGTGTGTGTGACTGTGCGCATCTGTTTATGTGAAAGTGCTGTGTGTGTGTCGTGTGTGAGTGTGAATGAGAGTGTATATCTGGTTATATGAGTGTGTGTGTGTGTGTGTGTATAGTTCCTAGGTAGTGCTTGGTTACTACCCTAACTTTTGGGAGTTTGAATCTCCACAATGGTCCGAGGGGAGGAAAGGCTTGGTGATCTACTTCTGAAAGACCACAGACAATGAAAACCCTATAGAACTTAGTTCTACTCTGAAACAACCGGTGTAGTCGTAAGTCAGAATCGACCCCATGGCAACTGATTTTTACTTTTGGAATGTGTGTGTGTGTGTGTGTGTGGGGTGGGTGTGTGTGTGAGTTGGTGGGGAAATCGCTGCACATTTATAAAGCATTTTCTTTTTACTTAAATAGCAGGGGGGCAAAGCCTGACTTTCATTAAACTGCTCGTTTTCTTACCTACAAGCTATCACTAGATACACAGACCCCAGCCCACCTGAGCAGAGGCACTTACCTGCCTCTGGAAGGGCACATTGTTAAATACAGTTCATGAAGGCAGCATTCATTCTCATTCTCCATCTTTCATTCAGTTGAAAGCAATAATCACTGACTAGAGGATACTAGTGTTGAAGTGACTTTGGCATTTGACTGCTAACCAGAAGGCTTCCTTCATTGGAAGGAAGGTTGGGCCATCTACTTCCATAGAGATACTGCTTCAGAAACCCAAGGAGGGGTCCCTATGAGTCAGAAGCAACTAGATGGCAGTGAGTGAGTGTGTTTGTTTCTTTGTTTGAGAGGACACTGGAAGTTGGTTTCAGGTTACTTTAGAAATGCATATAGGAGCTTCCTACCATCACTATCCACCCCAGGAGACTAGTCTTTATGATGAAAGATCAGAGGAGCCTCAGGAGGAATTTTTTAGTAAACTTTTATTTTAGAATGATTCAAAATTTAAAGAAATATTTCAAAAATAGTAGTAACCAATTCAAAATAAAGTTTTAATAAGATACTGTGTACAGGACTTCTGGTAAGATGGAAGGATAGGCAGACAAGCAACACAGACCCTCTTCAACAAAGAAAAGAAAAGCCAATTGACAGACATACAGAAGATAATCCTGGAGCCCTGAGCTTTGAAAGGAACTATACAAAAGTGGATTAGGCACCAACTAGTGGAAAAACCTAAACGAAAACAGTGAGTACAGAGATGATCGGAGTTATGGACTGTCAGCTACTCTGACATGACCAACAGCCTGAATATTTCCAACTGGTGTTGGGACCTGAGAATTGACCTAAAGATCAACCCTGGTCACCAAGGGCTGCAGGGAGAACTGCACTGGTGGCCTATGACTAGGAAGGGAAACAGCAAGAAGGAAGACAACCTGAGCTGTTCACTTGCTGCTGTCCAGAGTGCACGCCATTTTGATTGTTTACATATGGCAGCCATGTTGGATATTTAAAGTGACCGAGGGCTCAGCCATTTTGAATGTTTGCAAGCCATTTTGAATCTTTACAAGTGGCAACCATTTTTTATTTTAAAGTGATAGCATTCTCATTTGGATTCCAGGGACCTAAAAATAGGCTCTGTTTGCTAAGGTTCATAGGGACACATGAGAATCTGACAACGGGAAAGGAGACAGGTGGTGAGTGTATAAGTGCTGTCAACTAGTGAATAGAAGCCCACAATAGCCTGCTTGCAGAGATAACATACAAACAAAACAAAGAAAATAAAAATTGTGGGTAAGTCATTCCAACATACAGTCACCAATTAAATATAAACACAAAAATGTCACAATGTCTCAGAGACAACAGAGCATTACAGTCCACACAAAGAAGCAACATAAAGCACAAGAAACAAGGGACCAGGATACAGACCCAAAACACATCCCTGAGGAAGATGCAGCATTGGAACTTCCTGATAAGGAATTCAAAAGAATTATATTTAGGTATCTTCAACAGATTGAGAGACAGATCAAGGAAAATACAGAGAAAACTCTAGAACAATTTCAAAAGACAATACAAGAACAAAATGAAAAAATAGAAATGATAAAAATCTACACACACAAATCCAGAAGATTAATACTAAATTTTCAGAAACAGGTAAGACATTGAATGGGCAAAGGAGCAGAATTGAATCAATGGAAGACAGACTCAGGGAGATTGAAGGCAAATAACTGAACACTTCTTTGAAAAGGGATAAATCAGAAAAAAAGATCCAAACAAAATGAAGAAAGCCTAAGTTTCATGTAGGATACCATCAAAAAGAATAACTTATGTGTAATTGGAATTCCAGAACAGAAAGAGAAAAATAAAACCACAGAGAAAAATGTCTAAGATTTGTTGGAATAGAATTTTCTTGTATGATGAAAGATGAGAATATATCCATTCAGGAAGTCCAACAAACTCCAAACAGGATAGACCCCAAAAGAAAACCACCAAGACATATCATCATCAAACTTACCAAAACCAAAGACAAAGAAAGAATCATGAGAGCCACACAGGAAAAATAAAAAGTTACCTACAAGGAGCAATCAATAAGACTAAGCTCGGATTTCTTGACAGAAAACCTGCAGATGAGAAGACAATGGAATGGTATATATAAAACACTGAAAGAGAAAAATTTCCAACCAAGAATTATGTACCCAGCAAAATTGTCCCTTAAATATGATGGTGAAATCAGGACATTTCCAGATAAGCAGAAATTAAGGGAATTTGTTAAAACCAGACCAACCTCACAAGAGATGTTAAAGGGACCCCTTTGGACAGAGAAGCAACAACAGCCAACAACAAGTGAACATTAACACACATGATGATATAACCCAGAAACCAACCCAGCTATGGAAGTATCCAAAGTAAATAAACCTACAGGATTGTAAACAGGGAATTGGAGACATCAATTGACAAATGAGGACAACTACAAACTAAAAAGAGGGAAAAAATTGTGTCATTACAGAACTTCTAGGTGGTAGGGTAGTTGAGACAACTACAAGACAGAATGGACTGTTCTAAACTTGGGAAGAAAACTAAAAATCACAGGGTAACCTCAAAGAAAAATTATAAACCTTCACATCAAAAAAAGAGGACCAGTATAAATATTCAGCAAATACTAAAACAATAGCAATGAAGGAAGTGATAACATGGTTCGTAAACAAAATGAGCTCAGCATAGAAAATTATATGGAACAATGAAATTGACACCACAAAAAAAAAAAAAAAAACCCACGTAACAAAAAGGACAGCAACAAATTCATATTTGCCAATAATTACATATCTGGCAAGGGACTTATCTCCAAAGTGATAGAGTGGAAGAGTGGATGACCAAACTATAGTACATACACATAATGGAATGCTATGCAGCACTAAAGAATAATGTAGAGTCTGCAAAACACCGCATAATATGGATGAACTTAGAGGACACTATGCTGAGTGAAATAAGTCAATCACAGAAGGACAAATATAGTATTAGTTTCTTGTTGTTGACGGTCAGAGAAAGGTTTATATATGGAGAGAAACTTTATTTTTTGGTTGCCAGGGGTGGGAGGGGTAGGGAGGGAACACTGCAAAAAAAAAAAAAAAAATCAATGACCCATGTCACTTATTTTTGTATATTTCACTGTACATAAATTATATCAATAAAATGCATTAAAAAGATACTATGTACAGTAACAACAAATATAGAGTATCTAGGGAGAGAACTTGAAACACTTAGTGATGAAAATCAAAGATTATAGCTTTCAGTAGGAATTATACCTCAACCTGAAAACAATAAAAATCCTTACAACAGGAGCTCTGGTGGCGTAGTGTCTAAGATTTTTGACTGCTAACCAGAAGGCTGGTGGTTCAAACCCACCAGCCACTCCTGGGAAGGAAGATTGGGCAATCTACTTCTGTACAGATACCACCTCTGAAACTGAAGGAGGCGTTACTATGAGTCGGATCTGATTCAACGGCAGTGAGTTTGAGTTTGAGTTACAATCAACACCCATGGAAGCATCAGTCAAGAAATCAAATGACATATTGGATAGGGTAACTCTGCTGCAAAAAGACCTCTTTAAAGTGATAAAAAAAAAAAAAAAAGGTGGGAGGAGCTCTGGTGGCATCAAATATCAGAAATAAGTTGGTTTCTGTTAAAAAGCCAGGTTTTGAGGTTCCTGTGGGAGTGAGCTGAGAAGATACCTAATTATCTAACCAGCAGTGGTATATATTACATGCTGATGGTGGTGCAGGGATGGCATCTCCAAGAGTAAGAGCCTCCTGGATGGGTTAGGGAGACAAGGGGTTTATTGTTTTAGGAAATACAAACAAAGATGTCACTTTGAAGACTAAGGTGCACCTAACCCAAGCCATAGTATTTTCAATCACCTCATATGCATTTGAAAGCTGAACAGTGAATAAAGAAGACCAAAGAAGAGTTGATGCTTTTGAGTTGTGATGTTGGCAAAGAATACTGAAAGTACCACGGACTGCCAGAAGAGTAACCAAATATGTCCTGAGAGAAGTGCAGCCAGAATGCTCCTTGGAAGCAAGAATGGCCAGACTTCATCTCACCTACTTTGGTCATGTTGTCAGAAAGGGACCATTCTCTGGAGAAGGATATCATGCTTGGTAAAGTGGAGGGTGAGCGAAAAAGGGGAAGGACCTCAGTGAGGTGGATTGACACAGTGGCTGCAACGATGGGATCAAGTACAACAAGGATTGTGGCAGCGTTTTGTTCTGTTATACATAGTGTTGCTATGAGTCAGAGTGCACTCAAAGGCACCCAACAACAATTGTCAAATAGTGTTTTTCTTTTCAGTGTTCTTTGAGGTGTCCAGGGTTAGAGAAATGCTATTTTTGGTTATTTTACCAGAGGAAGCTCTGTTAGCGTAGTGCTTAAGACACTTGACTGCTAACCAGAAGTCTGGCGGTTCAAACCCAACAGCCACTCCTCAAAAGGAAGACTGAGCAATCTACTTCTGTAGTGATACTGCCTCGGAAACTCAAGGAAGGGTTGCTATGAGTCGGGTCCGACTCGACGGCACATAAAAACAACAACAACATTATCATCAGTGGAGTTCCTGGGTGGTGCAAACAGTTAACTAGCTCTGCTGGTAACTCAAAAGATTGAGGTTTGCGTTCACTCAGAGGTGCCTCAGAGGTAAGACCTGGCAATCTACTTCTGAAAAATCAGCCACTCAAAACTCTTTGGAACACAGTTCTACTCTGACACACATTAGTTTGCAATGAGTTAGAAATGACTCCATGGCAACTGGTTTATTATTACCAGTATTTAATATGGTATTGGTTAATGCTATTGTTGTTGTTATGTGCTATGGAGTCAGACCTGACTCATAGCAACCCTTCCTTGGGTTTCTGAGGCAGTATCACTACGGAAGTAGATTGCCCAAACTTTCTTCCAAGGAATGGCTGATGGGTTTGAACCGCTAGCCTTCTGGTTAGAAGTCAAGTGCCTTAGGCACTATGCTACCAGGGAAAGAAAATGTTTTAAAGATTGAAAGGGAAGAGATGAAACTGATATTATTTACAAATAATATCATCATCTATCTAGAAAAACCAATAGAAATCAAGAGACATCTAATAGTATAACTATTAGAAGTAATAAGAGAGTTCAGCAAGATATCTGGATACAAGATCAATCTGGAAAAATCAATAGGATTTTTCTATTCAGTAGCAACCAACTCGAAATAAAATTAAAACAAGATATTACGCACAATAACAACAAATATTATAAAGTTCCCAGAAATTAATTAAACAAGAAAGCACACAATTTCAATGGAGGAAATTTAAAACTTTAATAAATAACTGACAATTTTTTGAATAAATGAAAACATTCCATGTTCTTAGGTGAGCTGTCTTGATATTATAAATGTGTCAGTTCTCCTTATATTGACCTAAAATTCAATGCAACCCAACTGAAATACGAGTTGAATTCTTTTAGGAATTCATTAAACTTATAACCCACAACTTATGTAGCAGAATGAATGTGTATAAAGAGACAAATCAATCTTTAAATAGGAGGAGTAAAGAGAGGAGGCTTTGGGAACTTATCCCACCAGATATTACAATATAATATTAGATGGGATCATTTGAAATTGCCATTTTTATGGTGAAAATTGTTGACTATCAGCAATTTCATGTTTTAAAGAGTAAAATGTCATACTGATTTTTTAAAAACTATGGAGTTGGTGATAATCAATCAATCAATCAATAGAGCCATGTGATAATATTGAATTTTACCTGAACTCTGTGATAATGGAAAACAGTGATGGTTAGAAAAAATTCCCTAGGCTTTGTGTTCAGGAAAACAAGTTATTGCAAATAACCACCCTTTCCATTTGGCTTAGATAAGACTCATGGGTGCCCCCATGTTTACCTATGACAAGTCAGACACCAAAACCAAGAATCAAACATGTTGCTCTTCAGCCGATTCTACTCATGAGGACTCCATGTGTGACAGAGTAGGATTGAGCTGCAAAGGGTTTTCTTGGCTGTAATGTTGCCAAAAGCAGATCTCCAGGCCTTTCTTCCATGGCACCACAGGGAGGGCTTGCATCACCAATTTTTACATTAGTCATCTAGAGCGAACTGTTCAAATTCTCCTTCCTTGCCTCATAAAGGAATAATTAAATTGCTTGTCCCAATTGCTCATTCAGAAACAAAGTGCTTGCTAACCAAACATCGGTTAAGCTTCTCTCCTTCCTCCAAGTTCTTGAACTGTGGCCTACCTCAGTCTGAGCCAACGCATTGCACTCAACCTCCACATCAGGGAACAGGCAGACCTAAGGGTAAAACATCACAATTTACTATCTGATGACGTCCCCCTTTCATCCCACTTCTCCTACTGATATAATGCAAATACTACCAAAAAGGCCTTGCAAATCTTTACATTCTTTGTCACAGGTAAGTACATCTGCTATCCTTGTCTCTCAGTACCAGTGTCCCCTCCCTCTAGGCAATTACTGTCAGAGTTTCTTATTAATTCTCCCATAAATATTCTGTGCACAAATGACATTGAAAAGTATATCCATTTTAATTTACACAGATATACAAATATGACCTCATGCTTACCAGCTAACCAAACAGCTTAGAGCTTCTTTGTTCTTTTTCATAGCTGTATGTAAGCAATTTCTGGATGCAACCAACCATATGTATTTAACCAAGTCCATATTAATGGAGGGAGCTCTGGTAGCATAGTGGCTAAGGCACTTGACTGCTAACCAGCAGGCTGGCGGTTCAAACCCACCAGCCACTCCTCGGAAGGAAGATGGGGCAATCTACTTCCATAGCGATACTGCCTCGGAAACCCAAGGAGGGGTCGCTATGAGTCGGATCCGACTCGATGGCACATAACAACAACAACAAAATATTAATGGACATACAGATAGTTCCTAGTCATTTGTCCTTCGAAACAATGCTGCACTTAATAACTTTGCACATTTGACCTAAAAGTCCAGTATCTGGGCCAAAAGAAAGTACATTTTAAATTTTGATGTATACTGGCAAATTGCCCTTCAGAGAGTTTGTACCAGCAAACTCCACCAGCAGTGTGGGAAAGCACTTGTGTAACTAGCACTGTATATTATCAACATTATGTTTTCCATAAATCTGATTATTTAAAAATGTTGCATTGCCGTCTAATTTACATTTCTTTCATTATGTGTGAGGTATAACATCTACTCAGATGTTATATTGTGCATATATAGTTATATACATTTCCCTGTAAATTCCCTGTTCATGCAATTTATCTATTTTCCAGTGAGTGATTATTCATATTTAATAATTAGTGAGAGAACTTCAGATTTTAGTTCAATATCCCTTTGTCAAGTTAAATATGTTTTTCTGGTTTGTCATTTGCCTTTTAACATTACCTGTGCATTTTTTTTTTTAAATTTTATTTTGATTTGGGTGAAGATTCACAGAGTAAATTCACTTTTCATACAGCAGTTCACATATACTTTGTCTCATGTCATTGACCAAAATTTACAATACAACAGCTCCACTCCCACCTCCTCC